>NC_056739.1:1673078589-1673366089 GCF_019279795.1 Protopterus annectens
AGTATGAAATGGGTGACCTGTGAAGAGTTGGGAAAGGTTATATACATACTGACAAGAGGTAGGTAGGAGAGAGCAGGCCTTGAGGTAGAAAGGTAAGGAGTGGCTGGAAGGTGTGTGGGAAAGAAGGAAGGTTGATAGGTGGTAGGGAGGGAGGATGAGATGGATAGTAGGCTGATGAAGGGAAGGTGAGAGAGGTGTGAAGAGACCAAGATGTGTACTAGGTTCAAGGAGGGAGGTTGCAGGGGCAAGTAGTGAGGTGGGTAAGGTAGTGTTTAAGAGAAATCTTGAAAGTATGGGTCTGGGGTAGGCTTGTTAGAGTCAAGGGAAGCTTGTTCCAAAAGATGGCTGGAGAGTAGCTGTATAAGTTCTGTCCTGCACATTTGTTAGGTTTGTATATTTGTAGCAGATGTTGATATGAGCTCCTTAATGATCAAGTAGGAGTGTAGAGGGAGACTAGTGAAGAGAGACTAGGGCAGGAGGATGGTTTGTTGAGAATGGAGTGAATAGTGACAAGTTGGGTAAATTTGAGGTGGTTTGGAAACTCAAGCCAGTGTAGTGACCTGAGGGCCAGAAAGTGGTGAGATTTGGGTGATAAGTTTGCAGCAAATCTTGCCACTTTGTTGTAGGTAGATTCAAGTTTGAAGAGAAGTGTAGACTGGAGGTTAGTATAGATTTGTGTGCTATAGAAGATGTTGGGGAGGAGGTAGACATTAGCTAAGGTTATTCTAGTTTCAGGAGTGAGAAATTTATTTATTTCTATAAAGAAGACCAAGCTATTGATGGGCTTTATTTATACTGTGGTGAATGTGAAGGTCAAATTTCAGTTGGTCATCTATGATTACTCCAAGGAGCTTGGTATGGGTTTCTGGAGCTATTATAGTGTTGTTGAATGAAGAGATGGTGAAGAAGGATTTAAGTAAAAAGTGGGATTTTGCAAGAAAGAGTAGCAGTTTTGTTTTTTTGGGGTTAAGTATGAGATGGTGTTGAGTTAGCCAAGTTTCAGTGTGGTTAAAAGATGCCTGTGTGAGGGTTTGTAGTTCAGTTGGATTATCAGCTATAGATATAATGGTAGAGTCATCCACGTACTGTATGAGGGATGATTGGAGACAGGAGTTGTGTAGCTCATTCGTAAAGATGTTAAAAAAGAGGGATCCAAGGATGGAGCCCTGTGGGACACCTGTTTTAATAGGGAGAAAAAGAGAGAGAACAGAGAGTTATTTGACAGATCGGTGCATGTCTGAGATGTAGCTGCTAAACCAAGAAATAGTTGTTGGGGAAAGGTTAAGCTGAGAAATTTTAGAGAGAAGGATTGGATGAGAGACTGTGTCAAAGGCTTTGGATAGATCTAGGAATAGACAAGAAATGAGTTTGTTGTTGTGTCTGGCTAGGGAGATTGTATTGGTGAAGGAGATGAGAGCAGTGGAGGTGTTGTGGTGTGGACGAAAGCCATGTTGGGTAGGGGTGATCAGGTTGTGTTGTAGGTGGGCCATGATTTGTTTGTGTACACAGTGTTCTAGGATTTTGGAGAGGGGAGAAAGTATAGCAATTGGTCGGAAGTTTGAGAGTTCTAAGGAATTGCCACCTTTGTGATTAGGAATTGCATAGAATTTTTTCCAAAGAGTTGGAACAGTTGATTCTGTGATAGAATGGTTAATTAGGATGGAAACTGTGTATGTTATGGATGGTGCAGCGTGTTTTAGGAAGAGAGATGGTAGGTTGTCTGCTGATGAGGAGCAGGGTTTGAGCTTGAGGAGGAGTTTTTTAATGTAGCTAGCAGGGACTGTTTTTATGGAGAGGAGGAAGTTATCTCAAGGTGTTGCTGTAGAGTGCGGGGGTGGAGTGGGGAGAATTTTGCATTAGTTGACTTATTGTGTCGATGAAATAGGAGTTAAAGGAGGATGCCGTTTCGAGGGGTGAGTTATTGGGGCAGGGGCTGGGTGTTGATGGATTACCTGGGTGGAGAATTTGGTTGATTGTGCTCCAGGTTCTTAGGATGTCACAGGCAAACAACCACTAGAGCCCTTACAAACCTAGCCACAAGCCTAGCCATATACCCCAAATAATTTGGCTTCCAAGTACCATACAGGGGAGGGGGCAGGTTAGTAAGCAGGCAGCTAAGGATTTGTAGGGGTTGTTAGTTAAGATAATACTTTTCTTATTGACAACTTTTCCATAAGGGATATGGGGGCCAGACCAGTGATAAATGTACAATTTTCCATCCAATTGTCAAAGTTTTGTTTGAACTGTGTCAGGGATGAACTCTGCTTTACATGAATGGCGAGCCTATTCCATAGTGCAGGATCCTTTGGGATGCATATTTGCCTCTCCAGCATGTTCTGTTTATGTCACAAGCAAAGTTCAAATCTCTGGATCTAGTGTTTCTGGTGCTGTTTGCTTTGTGCATGTGCAACAGATCCATAAGGGCTGGGTCTAAGGAAGACCTGTAAGCCAGACAAAGATCCCTGTCAGAAGACTTAATACAGAGACAGAGCCTTTAAGCGATCAGTGTAGAACAGGATATTCATGCCCTAAAGTCTCCTGGTAAGAAACCTTTGTGGGCATTCCAGCTATTGCAAGTGCCTGGTTAGACACATGCCAAAGGGGGCATTATGTTCAATGATAGCTCTAATAAGGGCTGAGTAGAGTGTTACTATAACTTCTTTACACATGGATGCCATACCCTTACCTATAAGGTGAACAACATAGAATATTTTTTATTACCTTGCCTACATGTTGGTCAATGGCCAGATTTGTGTTTACATATATTCCCAGATCCCTTACTACTAGGTAGACTCTTAGGGGAGTTTTATTGATGGGGAAATTTACTTGCATCGACGGTTTCCCAAAGGGCATTATAATGCATTTTTTGGCAATGAGTTTCAGGCCATGACTTTGGCACAAATTATTTGTCTGTGTTAAACCCACTTACAACATATTTGTGTCTTGGGGGAATCTGTAATAGCTCCCAGTTTATAGTCATCTGTGAACATGGTGAGCCAGAGGCCTTTAACATTTGCCTTGATGTCCAAGAAGTAGATGCCAAGCAGGAGCAGGCCTAGTACAGTGCCTTGGGGTACTCCACTGGTAACCAGTTTCTTGGTAGAGGTGGTCTCACTAATCCTGGCTTCTTGGGTCCTGTCTGTGAGCCAGCTGGAAACCTAGTGAATTACATAAGGGTTTATGCCTAGCTCAGAGAGCATGTCAACAATGCCATTGCCTTGGTGACCCTTTCAAAAATGTCTACCAGGTTAAATAGGCATGATCTTCCCTTAACAAAGCCAAACTGGGATGGGCACAGCTGTCTGTAGGTTGCCATTGTTCTTGTTTATCATTTCCATGATAATGTGTTCCATAGTTTTACATATTAGACATGTTAAGAAAAAAATGTCTAAGGTTAAGTTTATTAGGTGAATAAGTGATTAGGTTAAGTAGTAGTAGGATATGGAGACTAATCATAGTAGAGCTGTACTGTTTGGAAGATAAATTACTGAGCTGAATCCTGAGGGTTCTGTGCAATAGATAACCTGGTCTTAATGTGTGCAGTACATTATTTGCAGTACAGGTTGCATGATTGTAATATGTAGGCAAAAGTATAGACCAGAGACTACACTACTTGAAGATTATAAACTGTTAGTGGCAGTGTTCTACTGCTGCAGATATAACCAGTGATGCAATAAGAAATGGAAAAACAGGGTGAAGGAGTGAAAGAAGGAATACATCTATGTTTGTTTGAAGAAAGCTGTAATATCAGTAAATCTTTTCAGGGTTTAAGTTTACATATTGAGTTGTAGGTAGGGTTATAACAAAGTAGATGTTTTGTATTACAATGCAGATGACATTGTGAGAATGAACAAATGGAAGGATGTGTGCTTATAAACGTAAGTGAATAGTAGCAAAGAATTAACTAGTGATTAATTAGCAATGAGAACAGGAAATATTCTTAGTCTGATATAGTGTGAATTGGTGGGTGAAGCTAACTAGAGAATAAATTTAGGAATCCAAAGGGATGGTATGGTTAGGGGAGGAGAAGGGAGTGAAGTCGGCCACTCATTTAAAATGATAGCCAGTCATTGCATGCAAGTGCTCTTGCCAAACACTGAACAGCATGGAGCTCAGAAAACAGCTATGCCAAAAGGAACATGATTAAGAGAAGAGAGGCAACTTTAAATAAACATGTACCTGTTCAGTAATCATGGATTAAAAGAGATGCATGGATTGTGTGAGAAAAGACCAGCGATAGTCAGGCATGAAGAAGGTAGGACAGTGGCAGTGAATTGAGAGGAGACAGTGACAGTTGACATGACAACCAGATCCCATGTAGAAAAATGAGAAAAAGGGGATGGCAATGCCTTATAGTAATAATTGTAGAAGAGAGAATACAGTCAGGGGGAAATGGCCCAAAGAAAGTCTCAAGGGCTGCAGTGCACAGCGATAGCATGCTACCTCTATAAAAATATTACCAGGTCAGCCTGTTAAACCAGCTGGGCTAAGCTACACCAGGTCAGGCTGATGCACCAAAAAATGGGGTTAAGATGCAAAAAAAGTGCAGTAACCTCAAGAAATGTAATCTGCCACCCTGAAGGGATATTGCCACAACTGCATGGTGAATAAAATTAGCTAGGTACAACAGTAACGGTGAAGCACTACCTAAACATTTTATGAAGGAAATGCATACTATCTGAGGAAGTAGTGAGTAAATGTGTGGATATGGAACAGCACACAAAGATCATCAGGACTGGGTGGACTCTCAAAAGTAATATACTCCATGAAACAGAACAGAAACAGTCCAATAGTGTGCAAAATAAAAGCCATATTACACATAGCAATTGTTCTAACCAAAAAAAAAAAGGTTTGGAGGGAGTATTGGTAGCAATGTAATAACAGTGAATAGAAGAACTGGAATATATATATTTATATATATATATATATATATATATATATATACATATATATATATATATATATATATATTATATATATATATATATATATATGTATATATATATATGTATATATATATATATATGTATATATATATATATATATATATAAACTACAAAAATAAACAGCCAAACTAGAGTTTCTACTGTGTGATACTTTAAACCTGCTATAATGTAAGCCCATAGAATATATGCAAAGAACCCTTTCAGGCCATTCAGTGTTTCAGCTGCATAGCTTCTGAATATCCAAGACATCCTGCTTTTCACTTTTTAAGTCTTTATAGGTACATTCAGGCAAATAAAGCTAGACTCCACTAGCTATGGACATTCATGTTCCAGTCTTTTTGGTGGTCTCATCACCACAGCATAATAGGTTCATAGGTTAATTAAGCAATAACCCATGCCTGGGTGTGGGCAATGCTGGATTTACCCACAGTTGGTGTGGTTTGGTCATGAAGGTGAAGCCCGAGTGGCCAGACAAAGACAACCGTGGGTAAATCCAGCATTACCCACACCCAGAAATGGGTTATTGCTATTATACAATTACATTATTTAAGAAAATAAATACTTTTCTTAAATAATGGCATTGTATAATGCCTCCATGCTGCCCTTCCACAGCTGTCTGGTATTCTGCAGTAGTTCTGATGTACTGCACATGCGTATGCCTACGCAGTACATCAGAGCTGTGTATGGAAGCAACAGCAAAAGCAAGATCTCCATTGCTTTTTAAAAGGTGGCTCACTATGTTAAAGGAGTTTAACATAGCAAGATAGTTTTAAAAAAGCAACGGAGATCTTCCTTTCTCCATTGCTTTTTTTAAAGCTGTCTTGGTATGTTAAACCCATTTGACATAGCGAGATTACAGCAACGGAGTTCTTCTGTTCTCCATTGCTGTAACAAAAAAAAAGACTTATACTAATGGAAAAAGTCTGGGTGACAGGACCTTTTTCCATTAGTATAAGTCTGATTTACAATGGGCATGCTGACCAATCAGCGTGCATGTTTTGGAATATTAATGGGGGGGGGGGTCATTGTATAATAGGTGTTTACTAGGCTAACGACTACAAGGGTCTTTTTAGCCTAGCCATGCATCCCAAATCTCTGACAAGTTCTGCTACCCTTGATAAGTTCATCATTTCATTTACTGGTTATATAAAATGAAAGGCAACATTCAAAACGTCAACAATAATAGTGAATTTATAAAGTTCCTTTGGGTAGCATCATTGTATTTATTTATTTATTTAATATTATTTAATATTTTTTATTCATTATTATTTTTAATTTAAATATGATATTATCGCAAAGCTTCATTGAATATTTTAGTTAATAACTTAATTAACTTTTTAATGATTTAATACAAGTCAAGTGATTATAGATTTACTATTTAATAGGAAGGCATGGCTATGTCAGAAATTATACCTTGAAAAAGCCTGGTAGTGACCGGGTGAAAGCGCTTGGATTATATGTGTGTACATCTTGTTTGGTTTCTTATTAAACACTTGTGTTTTATCAACAAAATTTTTTGGCTCTGGGTCCTGTTGCCATTGGACTTATTTCTTGTTACCCTTGATAAGTGTAAGCGTGGGCCTGGGAGATGAACTATTTACAGGTTACCTGTGTCCATTAGAGACATAGGTGCCAAACCAGGGTTGAATTTCTGGTTTCCCATCCAATTGTCCAAGTTGCACTAGAATTGGGTTAGGGAGGAACTCTGCTTCAAATGGCTGGGGAGCCTATTCTATAGATGGGTAGTCTCTGGGATATATGCTTATCTGTCCAGCAGGTTTTATTTATATCACAAGCAAGGTTTAAGTCTTTAGAATGAGTAATTCTGGTACTGTTTGCTTTGTGGATATGCAGGAGGTCCATCAGAGTGGGGTCTAACAATGTCCTGTATGCCAGGCATAGATCTCCCCTCAAAAGCCTGTATGAGACAGAGTACAGGGATAGGGCCTTGAGGTGGTCTGCATAGGACATATTACTTACACCCTGTATTCTTTTAGTGAAGAACCTCTGTGGACGTTCCAATTGTTTGATATGCCTAGTTAGGTACATACCAAAGGGAGCATTGTACTCAGTGATAGGTCTGATGAATGTCGAATATAGTGAAAAAATAACTTATTTGGACTAAGATGCCATACCTTTGTTTATAAGTTGCACAGCATATAATGATTTCCTCACCACTCTATAAACATGATGATCAAAGGCTAGATTAGTATATATGTGTGTCCCTAAGTCCCCGACTACTGGGTCAGCTCTTAGGGGTGTGACGTCAATATGATAGTTACCAGAGATGGATGACTTCCCAAAGGATATTATTACGCATTTCTTGACATTTAGCTTTAGTACATGGCTCAGACACCAGTTATTTGCCTGTGTCAGCCCCTCCCATAGAACATCTGTGACAGTACGAGATTCAATGACAGCTTTTAATTTGCAATCATCTGCAAATTTAGTCAGCCATAGACCACTGACATTGGCCTTGACTTCTGAGAAGTAAATGCAAAAAAGGAGTAGTCAAAGGACTGATCCCTGAGGGACTCCAATTGTAACTGGCTTCTTTATAGAGGTGAACTCCCCAATTCTAACTTCCTGGGTCCTGTTGTTGAGCCAGTTGGCTATCCACCTTGTAACATACAGGTTTGTACTTAACCTCTTGAGTTTGTCAACAATGCCTGAGTGAGGTATCGTGTCAAATGCCTTGGCTAGGTCAAGGTAGGCGGTGTGAACTTGATTGATTGATTTTGCCCTCATCCATTGCTTTAGTGACCTTCTCAAAGATGTCCACCAGGTTGAGGAGGCATGATCTGCCCTTGACAAATCCTAACTGGGTTGGGTCCAGTGTCTGTAGGTTTACTATATATCTATTGATCATCTCCACAATAATTCTTTCCATGGCTTTATATATAAGACTAGTGAAACTTATGGGTCTGTAGATGGCCCACCTTTGTGCAGAGGGATGACTGTTGCCTTTCTCCATTCATGAGGCATGAAGCCTGTTTGGAGGCTACAGTTAAATAGTAATTCCATAGGCCCTGATAGGTCATGTTTCATGCTATTTAGAAGGCATCCTGGGATATTGTCTGAGCCCACTGATGCAGTGTTCCTGGTCTCAGAGAGAGAATTAAGGACCTGTTCCCTAGTGAGAGTAGGGGGTTATATTTGATGATATTTCCTAAGGGAAGGTTGAGGGTGAGAGAGGAGTAAAGTTGGAGCTGAATTTATCAGCAAGGAGGTTTGCTATATCTTCTGGCTCAGTATAAGTGGCTCCATTTACAATGAGCTCTGCACACAATTGTATATTGCCTTTGAGGTTGTGGACATAGCTAAAGAATGCTTTGTGGTTGTCCTTGGCCTGGCAGGCCAAACTTTCCTGAAATTTGGCTTTGGTAGTAGATTGTTTGGTTATACTTTGGAAACACGGAGCTTAAAACAAGCCCACTGTCTATAGACATTAACATCCCTGCAAAATATCCCAACTAAATTCAAATCCAAGGGTAAAATAGTAACACAGACAAGCCATTCAGTAAAAACTACATGAAAAGCCCAGTCAAGCTAGAGTTTTCAGTGTGGACACATTAAACCTCCTGTACTGTAGTCCAGTAGTATATATGCAAATGACCCCTTCAAGACATACAGTGTTTCAGCTTCATGGCTTCTGAGTGTTCATGACTTTTTACTTTTTAAGTCTTTATAGGTATTTTATGGACATCAGTACAATTTCCAAAACAAGTGACAGTACTTTTCCGTTAAACCCCTACCACTTCATGGTGCTGTCTTTTGCTGGTATTTCAGTAGCGGACACAAGTTTATGTGTGAGAAGTAAATCTGTACAACTGAGAAACAAGTTTCCATTCTTATGTTATGTGTAAAGTACCGTCTTGTCATTCCAGAAATAGCTGAAGTCCACCATTAAACCCCTACCACTTGCCGGAGGTTTTCTTTACACATATTTCACCCAGAAACAAGTTACCTGTGTTACCTTATATATAAAGTACCATACTGTCATAACTATCTTGCAATAATGTTTACAGAGGTGGCGTCCAGCTGAGTTGCATTACAAACTGTTGAGATGCTAGGTTTGAAATGGGATTATGCATCTCTACCATTAAGTCACTGTCAAACGTCTTTCAATGCAAGTGAGAATTGTCCCTGATTTACGGAACGTTGTCACATAATTACTTTTAGCTTTGTCCCTTAGTCTTCACCAAAGAAATTGAGAGCTATGTCATTTTGCCTTGTCTCTCTTTACTTTTCCAAAAAAATTAAAAAAAAAAAAACAAATAATCAATGGTGTATTAAGTATGAATTCCGGAGAGTACTTCTTTAAATAAGTGCCGTATGTCCAGTTGACATGTGTGATTTGTGGAAAAGTTCCTGTTAAGTTTGTAAGTATTTCAGACCTCCCTTTAGCAGATGCAGTTACAAAGAAGAACAATGAACACTTCGGCCTTCTCCTTCCTCCACATAGTTTGCTTTTGTTGTCAGTTGTTTGAATCCGGGTGGATATCAAAACACTGTGAGATGCATGATCCTGCTTCCAAAGTAAATCTGGGTCAGCTCCTGGTTGATTTCTCGATTAATGTAACCCAAGTAATGTGTGGCAGGGCAGGCACTTACCAGCGTGAACTAAGGGACATTGCTGCTGATGTAGCTGGGCTAAAAGTTGAAGTATTTGTTGTTCAAAACGGAGCCTTTCCACAATTTTAGAACCTGAAACAACTGCACTTACATACCGGCAAATCACAGCAGCACAAAGTGGTAGGGGTTTAACGGAAAAGTACCCAAGTGACTTAAACAAAGCACTATATGGCATCACGCGAAACCTTAGATGATTTCAAACAAAAATTGTAATTGAAATTTGCACTGTGCGTTCTACATCTTGAGAGATACTCTGTGTTCATGTTATTTTTGTTGCTAATTATACTTCGAAGCACACATTTTCATATTTCACTAACTACTGTGATAAATAAGCACTCAGAAAGAAATCTCTTGCTATCATGAGAAAACCTAAGTTTGGCCAAGCAAGCATGATCTGACAATGTATACTTAGGATGTACATTTTGCTAGATATGAAAAGTTGTTTGTGAAACTTTACTGAAAAATACAACTCTGGGTATACGTGAATTATAATATGTTGCAGTATCAATGCAAAGGCTGTGAATGCACTGAGTGTGATCACTGTAAAGAACATTTTACTGATGGCATTGCTGTTTTTTTTTTTACCCTCTTTAACAGCAATTACTGTTCACTAGATATTTACAGTTGTTTGGCTTAGGATTTAAGGATATATATTGACTGCTAGAAGTGTCACATTCCAAAGGTATGAGGTATTTAAAGAGTTAATTTATTCTGCCTCATTTGCATTTTTACTGTGAACCAAGCAAGAAAGCAACCCAGTATAATAACTTGGATCTCAGTGCTGCTACAGTCCGAGTTCTATAGTTTGCTAAAAGTGTGGCATAGCAACAACTGCTTACAAAGAAGGCAAATGAGAACTTTACATTGGATTACTAATATAATTTGTTATATCTGAAAAAAAAAATAGAAACAAAACAGATAAACTTAAATGGTAACTGGTGAGTGTGTCCATAGTACAGATTAATTAGTCATCTCCCAACCCCAGGCTGTTTTTAGTATTTTACCATTTTACACAACTTCAGTTTTAAAGAGGCAATAATGCCCTTTTAGTTTGCCAATGAACCAGAGCTGTCATCCCCATTATAAGTGTCCAAGTTGTTATTAAAATTGTATCCAGTTACAGGCTTCAGCTACTCTGTCAGAGAGCCAATTAGTACATCTCTCATCCCCGTATAATCTCATTCACGTTGTCAGATGACTCTCTACTACTCTTTAAAAACCCTAAATATTCCCAGAGATTATTGTCTGTAAATGTTTTATATGCCTGGATAAGGTCACCTCTTAAATATTTATATGAGGCACAGTAGAACTTCTGATATTTTAATATTTCATAACACCCTCTAAACTGTCTTGATTTCACCCCATTCTCTTAATCCCACCTCCTTCTCATTCAGCTCATTTCTTTGTACCACTCTGTTAGCCATTTCTGGTAGCTGCTATGTCAGATCTGGTCCTACCCACCTTACTTGGGTTCTACCTCAACCTGTCTAGTCCTTCTTTCCTTCCCTTCCATACTGTCATCACTAAGAAATGATCAGACAATCTGCTTTTATATATGTCGAAAGCTTCTATTTTGCATAGGCTTTCATCAGCTACCAAAATCCTATCCTATCCTATTGGCTTGTTTGCTTACCTTCTTTTCTAAAACATAAGCTGACTTACTTCCTCCCACTTCTATCTCTCTCCATGCATATAACACTTATTTCCTTTTCACGCATTCCAGTAAATTCTTCTGACATTTCACATTAAACTCAGCCTTCTCAAATAACCTGTTCAATTTTGGCTCCAGCTCTGCTATTAAAGTCTACTGCCCATATAACTCTATCATCTTTAATTATTACTTTTTCTATTGTCTGTATACATCCTGCCATTGCTTCTTTGTCTCCATTTAGACTATAATATGAATCCAGCACTATCCCCTGTCTTCATATGTCCTTCTTCATACCACCAACTTACCACATTCTCCTCTCATATTTTCTTCCCAACATCAACCTTCTTCTTTTTTATTAATATTCCTATTTCTCTTTCCCCTCTCCTGAGACACCCTTTATCCCCAGGAGCCTTTCATCTGAACCCTCCCTTTTTCCTCTTTTAGACAATTTAAGTGCCTAGAAACGTCATCTCTTTATTGGATTATTGATCTCCCACATTCCAACTCCCTCTTCCTAACCTACTTCACATTCTTTAGGAGATGGACACCAACAGTCTTTGGGCATGCCATAGGTACAGTGCTCCCACCCACTCCCCAACTAAATATTTCAAATTCAATGCCTGTCATCTGCCTTAATAGCCACTTGAGTACTTCTCCCTGGGCATTTCTTTCCCCCTCCATTTGACCTCATTTATTCCCTTCTCACAGATCCCTACCCCCTAGCCCTGCATCAACTTTCCCACCTAATATGCTGCCTTCCTCATAGAGATTCATAATGTACATATCATCATCTTATCTTTAAAACCTCCTCACTTTCCCCCTATAATTATACCATTATGTATAGGACTGGTTCAGCTCAAAAAAACGTTCTCGCATAATTTATTTATTCGTTTATTTCTTGATATTTGATTATCTGACTACGTAGGAGCCTGTTTTCAGTCTTGGCCCTGGGAGAAACACTCCAAAGTATTATAAAAACATTTTAAGAACAATAGTTTTACAATATTCAAAAATAATGCAAAAACATCTACAGTTTAAATAATTAAGCCAAATTAGACATAATGTGAAAACATTGGTAAAGAATAGATACAACTTATATGACAATGATTTAATAGTAAAAGACATTTTAGCAATTTCAGAGAAATTAAATGTAAGTATAATACTAACAGGAATTGTAATAAGAAATGAGAGTGAAAAAACAGGGTTGTGATATATTTAGAGAGAGATAGTCAGGGAAGAGAAATTGATTGAAGCAAGTAAGTGAGTGAAGAAAGGGAAGTAAGGAAGGAAGTGCAAGGTATGAATAGGTATTTGTTCATATTTAGGGATATAGTTTATCCTGGGGTTGAGCAAGAACAGAGGCAGAGTTGGCTAGAAAGTATTTCAGAATGGTTTTAAAGGACTGGTGAGACGGTATTGACCTGATAGATACAGGTAAGGAGTTCCAGGCATTATCAACATGGTCTAAATACAGACCATGCCCAGCAGATTTGATATGTTTCTGGACAGACAGGAATTTTTGGTCAATGGATTGTCTTGACTAAGTTGGAACATAGTTGCACAGAATGGTATTTAGTGCTGGTCAAACATATGGATGTGGAATACTCTTATAGGTGGTAAGAAGCTGTGTATATGTTAGTTGATACTGTATATGGCTAGCCTTAGGCATATGCCAACTAGGAGGTCTCCTAGGGCACCGCTCTTGCCGGGATGCTTTTCTAGTCATCTGGATGATGCAGGTGGACCAGGATGGGGGCACCAGTTGACCAAAGGCCGGTCCTGATACTGTAGTTCTAGCTAATTCAGGCTTTTTAGTGCTATACAGTGGTGGGTTCTGAAAGGGGTATTTGCTGCAAATTTAGCCACTTTATTATAGTATTGCTCAAGTTTTGCCTTTTGTTATGCCTGGAGCATAGTAAGGATGGGAGAACCATAAAGTAGTGAGGGGAGGAGGTAAGTAGTGACAGATGCAGTTTTAGTTGCATTGGTGAGAAGGTTTTAGGCTCTGTAAAGCATTGCTAGTTTTTGATGATTTTTTTGTGCAAGTTTGTATATGCAGGTCAAATTTGAGGTATTTTTTTGAAGATGTGTCAGGTTATATGATGTGTATATATGAGTGTAGAGTCACCTGTGTATTGTATTAGGGAGGCCTGTTGTGTGGATTTGTGGAGGGTGTTGGTGAGAATGTCAGAGAGGAGGGAACCAAGAATAGAGTATTGTGGTACACTGGTGTTAACTAGGAATTATGGAGAGAGGGTGGAATACCATTTTACTGACTAATACCTTTTGGACAAGTAGGTTTAGAGCCATAGAAGGTGGGCCGAGATAGATCTACTGATGACATCTTAAGTGGAAGTCTGCTGTGACAAACTACATCAAAGGCTTTAGACAAGTCCAGAAATAAAGAGGAGACTTGTTTGCTATATTGCTTTATTAACAGTATCTATAACAGTTATAAGTGCAGTGTTGGTACTGTTGGAGGGAAGAAAGCTGTGTTGTGAGGATGATAATGGTTCTTCCAGCAGGAGATAGTTTAGCAATTGGTTTTGAATTCATTTTACAAGTATGTTGTAAGGGGGTATAAGACTGCTATAGGTCTAAAGTGACTGAGGTCTGTTGAATTTCCTCCTTTCCTTGGGGGAATAATATGTGTTTTTTTTCAACAGTGAGAGAGGGAATGTAGGGTTCCTGGACTGACCTATTTATAAGGACTGAGACAGGACAGGCAATTCTACTGGCTGCTATTTTAAGGTACCTGCTTGGAAGGTCATCAGCTAAAGTAGAGCATGGTTTAGCTTTGTTTAACAGTAGTTTTATGTAGGATGTGGGCACATGTTTGAAGGTGAAGGTGAATGTGGTGATATGCGGCTTTCGGGCAGGTTTGGGATTAGATGTTGGGGAATCCTTTCTTATGGACGTTATGCTGTCTCTGAAATAAGTTGAATTCCATTGCAGTTTTGAGTGGTGAGGAATTAGGGTTGAGTCTTTGGCCAGGATGTAAGATTTCTTTAATGGCTGACCAGAATTTTTAGAGCTGTGTTTACTATTTAATTTAATTATACAATGATCACTAAGCTATACTATTTATCTTCTATTTACTTCCCTATTTATTTTCTATTTGCATCCCACAATCTACACATAGACTAACGTAGGCTATAACAACATTTATCTGATAATTTTACTCTGTGCATATACAAAACAGGAAAACAATGTCCCCCACCTGTTTTAAATCCCCTTTCTGGACTTACTAGGCTAACCTATTTAACTTATTAAATTATACTACTAAACCTACAAGAATGGTCAGTGGAATATATAAAACTTTCAAAACAAGTCATTACATGCACTTATTCTTTATGTTATATACAAATAAGGCTTAAATTAAAGATATTTCAACCTAAGCCTAAAAGTCCACCTACTTAAATAAGACATTATGAGATGTGCACTGCTTTCCACATTAGGAATTATATCATACCTTTCTGAATCATAGCCTAAAAGCTTACATGACATGTGAGTATCATTTAATTACCACAGGAACTACTCCCCTCAACTCTATTGCCTCTTATAGACTGCTCATATATAAAAAAAGCATCAGTCCATAACATTTGTCCATATCATGACAACTTTCAGTGACCCATCGATACAATACCTGTACCAGGGCGTCCTACCCACTTTTCCTTTTACAAAAATTGAAAGTTGTATCTTTTTCCAAATGTCTCAATAACTGCTACTGCCCTCTCTTCTTCTTATCACTTACCTTTCTCCTTGTTCCACCTTCTCCACTAAATGTCATCATTCTCCTTAATCTTCTCCTTTTATCACCTCACTTCCTCCTCCCAGCCACTGTCTTCTTACCACCTGCAGAACATAAAATAACAAAATAGATACATGGTGAAGCAGTGTATGTTATCCCCACACTTAGTTATAAGATCTGCACTTACTAGATTACTCTGCTATGCCATAGATTACCTTACTATGTCAGAACCTTGCTCACTTTGAATAAATCAGCTAGTAATTCCTGGTATCTTCTCCACCTGCCTGCCTTTGGCTCTATCTGCATCTCTGTTGTCCTTTTCTACTGTGTATTTTGAGTCACCCCCTCTTCTTCCATATCACTCCCTTCTTCTGCCAATTCTACTTTCAGTTCAGCTTAGTTAGTCCATAGTGACTGTCTTCTTTTTGTTTCTGGGGTCTTTAGGCATGACCTGTCCCTATAACCTCCTGTCTCCATTCTCCTTGCACTTCTTTTGCAAGAGTGCTTCATACTAATTTACTTGCTTCTATTAAAACATACACACTTGGGACTCAGATGGTGTTGAAAGCCTTATATGCTATTATAATTCTGTAAATTACAAACAAAATAGGAAGTCACCAAAAACATAATTTATTTGCTGGAAGCAAGTCCCCCCTTCACTTCCAACATAAAGTATTGTGTTTCCATACTGCTGCTACCTATATAGATAGATAGATGATAGATAGATAGATAGATAGATAGATAGATAGATAGATAGATAGATAGATAGATAGATAGACAGATATACCGTGTAGGAAATGTTACATTCCTCTTACTAAGCAAGCTAGATTGTCTTCTTTTCAAGTCTTTGCTTGTATGACTGCCTTCATTTCAGTCTTCTGCTTTAATCAGAAGTATTCCTTTTCCTGCCTACCCTGACATTTATTAAACTACATAAAGGCTGCCTTTTTGTTAAACTTTTTAAGTAAGTCTTTGGAGGAGTATTGCAGACTTTTTTCTTTTCCATACCTCTGATTGCTTCTTATAATGATAAACAGTCCTGGATAAGGTAAATTTAATTTGTTCTACTCCTCCTTCTTGTCCATTTAATTGTGCATGCCATATGCACTAGGGAGGTGCAGTGGTGTAACAGTTAGCATTGTTACCTCACAGCAACAGGTTCATCAGTTTGATTCTCAGCTGGGGTGCCTTCAGTGTGGAGTGTGCATGTCCTACCTTTGTTCATGTCAGTTTGATCTGGTTTCTTCCCACATTCCAAAGACATGCAGTAGGTGGATTGGACACTCTAAACTGCCCCTAGGAGTGAGTATGTGTAGTACACCCTCCAAATTGTCCCTAGGTGTGAATGTGTTTGGTGCACCCTCTGTAGAGGGTTAGGCCTTGGACTAGTAATCTGAGCATATAAAAACTGCAACTGCTACAGAAACAATGATCACTAAAAGGTGCTTTTTGGCTGATGTACCACATAGTGTATAAACGGTAAAGAGAGACAGATACCGTAGGCACTCTCATAATCTGTGAATATAATTTTATTGAAATTCACCATGCTTTGGTATGAAATATCTTAATAGATGGTAGTCTATGTTTAGAGTCAGGCAGGGCTCGGACTATTCTGAATCGTTTTGCCTCTATATAAAAAATGTCTTGTGGGTAGTCAGTCATTATGATTACTGAGTCCTGGCAATGTTATGAAATAGTTATACCAGAATTTAAATGTCTATAGGATCATGGCTTTGAAGTGGAGTTATTATTTTTATATATTCCTCAGTATGGGCAAGACTGTTTCTTACTGGCAAGAATCAGAAAATGATTCATAGGTTGGTATTAGGCTATTGGCCCTAGGGCCTATACAAGCCAAGCCATAACAATTCCCTGGCTATTTCCTCCCACACTATTTACTTCCCCTGACCCCTATCTAGCAGGGCAACTGACATGATCCCTGGGGTGAATTTCCTTTCTCCCATCCAGTCATCAAGGTTCCTTTTGAAGAAGGCCAAAGAGGCACTCTGCTTGACATGTATGGGCAGTCTATTCCAGAGTCTGGGGAGTCTCTGGGTCAGGAACCTATCCCTCAAGTATGTCTTGTTTATTGTGATGACAAGATTTAGATCCCTGGAGCATGTGGCTCTGAGGGATTGGGATTTCTTTAAGTGTAGGATGTCCAACAGCTCTGGGTGTGACATGGCCTTGTATGTTAAGCATAGATCGCCTCAGAGTAAACGATATGCAACAGAGTATAGCTGGAGTTTTTTAAGGTGGTCAGCATATGGCATCTGCTTTAGGCCTGTGATTCTTTTAATGAGGTATTTCTGCATCCTTTCCAGTTGTTGCAGATGTCTTGAGAGGTACATACCAAATGGGGCGTTGTATTCTATAATGGGTCAAATGAGGGATGAGTACAGTGGGACAATGACCTACTTTTTTCTGGATGAAAGGCCCTTAGTGATGAGGTGTGCCACATAGAAGGATTCCCTGACTGTTATGGTAATGTGGTTATTGAAGGTGAGACCACTGTCCACATGTGTCCCTAAGTCTCTTATCACACTTTTGGTGTTTAGTGTACTGCCACCTATGTGATAATTCATGGATACATGTTTTTACCCAAAGGGGATAACTATACATTTCTTAGCATTGAGCTTGAGCCCATGGCTCTGGCACCAAGCATCTGTTTCTGTAAGGCCCTTTTGTAGAGTATCCACATCATTTGGGGATTCAATAATGGCTCCCAGTTTGCAGTCATCTGCGAACTTTGTTAGCCAGAGTCCCTTAGTGTTGGCCTGTACTTCAGAGAAGTAGATGCCAAACAAGAGAGGTCCCAGGACTGAACTCTGAGGTACTCCACTTGTCACTTGTCTGGAGCTGGATTTGGAGTCAGCTACTTTTACAGTGTGGGTTCTGTCAGTAAGCCAGATGGCAACCCATCAAGTGATGTAGGGATTAATGCCCAGCTTAGTTAGTTTATCTATGATTCCAGCATGGGGGATGGTGTCAAAGGCCTTGGCAAGATCCAGATAGGCTGTGTGGACTGCCTTACCCTCGTCCACGGCTCTGGAAACTGATTTGAAGAAGTCATTAAGGCTCAGGAGACAAGATCTGCCCTTTACAAACCCAAACTGGGTGGGGTCCAGTGTTTTAAGGTTGCCAATGTCTTTGTTTATAAGTAACATGATAATACGTTCCATGGCCTTGCAGATCAGGCTCATCAGACTGATGGGGCGGCAGTTCCCGGGACCAAGGTGGATCCCCTTTTGTGGAGTGTGATAACTGTAGCTGTGCGCCACTCAGTGGGCATGAAGCCTGAGGTGAGGCTAGGATTAAACATGACACTTAAGTGAGGTGCCAGTTCATTTTGTAGTTCATGTAGTACACAGCCCGGGATGTCATCTGGTCCCATGGATACTGTATTCTTAGCTTTGGAGAGTGCGTTTTATACCTGTGTGGCCATTATTACTGGAATTTGGCAATCTTCCAGTATTGAGATGGGCCATTTAGGAGGTGAGAGTGGGGTGAAGTAGGCACTGAATCAATCTTCCAGGATATTGGCAATATCCTTGGGATCAGTGTATTTAATGCCATTCTGTTGTAGCTCAGAGCAGATCGGAGCACTGCCATTTAGATTCTTGACATAGTTATAGAATGACTTGTGGTTGTCTTTGGAATCTTTGGCAATTTTATTTTTGTAACTAGCTTTGGAGGATTTTATGAGGAATCTCAGCTTCTTACTGAGGCTGGTAAGGGAGTTTTTTGCATCCTGGGAATTTCCTCTTTTCTGCAACAGTTTTTTCCTTTTGTTCTAAAGTTTGTTTATGGCAGAGGATCACCAGATTGTCTTCCTTTTTTTGGAGGAGAGTATCTTGGTTCTATTTGGGATGGCACGATTCATGCATGAGTGGATGTGCTCGTACAGTGCCTTAGTGTAGGACTCAGCAGTCAAACTTTCAGTTCCCGTCTGCATGGGTGTCATGAAGTTTGTAACTTCTGACTTGAGTAGCATGAAGTTGGCCTTGGAGAAGTTTTTTATGGAGGTTTCCTTACTGGGGGATGAGGATGGGATGTGGATGTTAAGGGTGATTAGCTTATGGTCTGACCTGACCAATGAGGGGGTGACCATAGGTGTGGAGTATCGATTTCCCATGTTGGTAATGACCAGGTCTAGGATATTGGAGCCCCTGGTGGAACTATGGATTAGTTGATCCACAGCATTGGAATTTATGAATTCCAAGAACCGTTGGGCAAAGGTGTTGGTGGACAAGTAGTTTTCCCAGTTAATGGCAGGGTAGTTGAAATCACCCAGTATTAGGGTGTTTGGTTGTATATTAATATTTTCCAATATGTTTAGAAAGGTGTAGTGAGAATCTTGGGGCATGGTGGGGGATCCGTAGCAAGCTACAATTTGGATTGCAGTCTTAACTAGTGTTAGTTGCACCTGAAGAATTTCAGATGCATTGTGTTGGGCAACTAATCTGGTGGTGTGAATATCCTTGGTGAATATGGACACTCCTCTACCTTTAGTGTTTCGATCCTGGTTTGGTAGTCGAAAAGTGTGGTAAGAGTTGTAGCCTGGTATTGCAGGGGTGCTCTCTGGAGCCTTGAACCAGGTCTCAGTTACTGCACAGATATCGTTGTTCTCCATTTTTTGGAGTGCCTCGAGAGAGTGCTTTTTGAGATTTAGACTTCTAGCATTAAGTAGCATTACCTTCAGATTTTGCATGCTTGTACCTGTTACGGTGGTGCTTTTGTCCTTTGAACTTTGCCTAAAAAAGCACTATAGGGGTGCCAGTAACCTGAATCCCGGGGCAACAGGTGCAGACCATCACTGGCAAAGCATCGTGGTCTGTCAATCATGTCGTCCCAGGCAGACAGATACTGGATCCCCTTTGAATGACACCAGAACCTTAGCCAATTGTTGAAGTCAATCATTTTGTCCTTATATTGTGGTATCATTCTGGGCGAAGGCAGGATGCTACTCAGGGCTAGGATCATGCCTGCCTGAGCCACATAATCTGAGAGCTCTTCCATGTCTCTTTTCATGTAGTCCAGGGAGGTACATCTCAAGTCATTCACTCCAACATTGACAATGACAGAGTCATATTTGTACTTGTTGTGGAGTGACTTGAATGCATGAGTTATGTGGCTGATCCTGGCACCCGACAGGCAGCTCACTGTAATTTTCTCCTTGTTCAGCCTGGTGAATGGGACATCAGTGTGCCTGACTATAGAGTCACCTATGACTAAAGTGTTAGGTACATTGTCTTGCCTTAGGGACTGTTGCTGGGTGGCACACTGGTGTTGTGAGCTATATGACACTTTTGATTGTGAATGGTGCTTGTTTGCATTTCAGCTTTGGAGGTCCTTGTTGCTTGGACAGGTTACAGTTAAGGGCCTCCACATATGTGGATTTAGTGTTGCTATGTGTGGGTGTTGGTGGTGTGAGTTTAGAAGGGCTATGTGTTGCTTGAGGTGTAGTGTGGGTGTTAGCCTTTTCCTCTTGACTGTCTAGCAGAATCTTGCGTGGAGAGAGCGTTGCTTCCAGTTTGGCTATGTAAGTACATTTCTCACAGGTTGTAGTGTTGGGTGGTAGGAGGAGAGGGTTGTCTGTGTACATGAGGCAATTGCTGCATTGCCCCAGTATGCCCAGATTCACCAGGTGGACAGGAGAAATTAATGGAAGCTAACCCTTGGACATGCCTGGTGCTTTTTTTTTTTTTTTAAAGTACAGGAGCTGTTTTCCCTTACCTTAGCAAGTTACTTTGCAGTTATAGGCTGTTTAGTGCCTATGATTAATTTCTCCTTATTAATAAGGAGAGTTGAGTGCTTGTATCAGTTTAAGGCTTCCTAGTGCTTTCCAGCAAGTATTAGAGCAAGTGCTAGTCACAGGGATGCTTAAAGGTAAATTTAAAAAATGGTTTATCCTAAACACTGCAGTGTGCACTAGAGAAGTTAGATGTGAAAGTAGGTAACTTAAGTTTTACTTGTCTAAAAAGTTAAGCTTTAGTGGAGAGTCACTATTTTTAAAACAGCACGATATATTGAAAGGGGGTGATCACTTTTGTGTTCCAGTACTATGGAATACAGTAGAATGGCCAATAAATTTAAATAGTTGAAGGGGCGTGATTTCACTAATTGTTGTATAACTGCTAGGGGCTTCTGGGAACACAATGTTCAGAATATTATTCTGCTATAAAAATGCTAGGCTGTCTTTTGTTCATTGGGCAGAATTCATTGAAGAGCTGGGCTCTGAACCTGTCCGATATGACCAATCAACCAAACATCCTATGATAGTAAATTCTATGAATGACATTGCTGTGAGCCCTATTGTTACTAATTGTATTTTCACTTGGCTTAAAGGTAGACACCAAAAGTTAAAATCAGTAAATTTATTTTAGACTAGCTGCCTATCAAGATAGGAGTCCCATTCCACTCACAAACAAATTTTAGTTGGCAAAACATGTTGATGACTCTAATAACTGATTCAAAAGACCATCAACATTTTAAGAACTATTTCAATAGGGTAAACGCATGAATGTAGGTCAATGGGATGACAATTACCATAGGTACAAACAGAGTAATGTATTTGGGAGATTCTAGCCAAAGCTAGAAGTATTGTTGAGTGATTCCACCCTTACTACTGTTTTAGAATATAAAATTTTAGGTGTTATTATTTCAATAACTAGCCCTTTAAAATAGACACAAGTAGCAGGAAATAAGGCAATGCATGCTAATGATTTAAAAAAACATTACTTCGTTATATTTTTTCATTCATTAAACTATTTGTTGTCTAGGCAAGGACAATACTAGAATATAACTCACTGTTTTGTGTCTTCATTAAGAGTAAATTGCTCACACTTAAATGTGCTCAAAAGGAATTTGCAAGAAGTATTTTTAAGGATAAATAACTATAATATTCTAGTAGGTTTCAGTCATTGGGTCTATATTCCATCTGTTATAGGTACCTCAGAGGAAAACTGTCTTGCTTTTAAAAGATTACATGACAATGTGTTGAAGATCACTTAATTTAGAACTGATTCAGAGCAGCAAAATCTATAGATGTGGACATGTAACATTTAAACTGAATACCATTGGAATCAACTGCAATTGGTCATTAGAGAAAATAACTTACTTTCATACTTTGATGCTCCTAGACATTCAAGAATACCAGAGTTTGCATTTTGAAGGTCCTATGGCTTATATCCATTATACATGAACTATTTAACTAAGATATAATTACTGGGAATACTTTGTTTGGTGCATGTTTCCAAGAAATCATATACTTATATATGTTTGTTTAAATGTTTTGTTATACAATGAGAATTAGCAGAAAAGCAGAGAAATGAAAAAAGAAGGACCAGTTTGTAAAATTAACATAATATAAAACATGACTTTACACAGAATAAGTAAAATAGTATATGTGCTGTTGTTGTGGGATTATGTAATCAGTGATAGGTAATACTAAAGTTAAACCGCATCAGAGCACAGGATGGCATATGTAGGTAATTGACTTATTAGTGTTAAGAGTTGTAACCAGTTTATATGTTTGCCAAAAGATGTATGTTTTAGATTCAGATGGTTTATAAAATTTGCAGGTAAGATGATGTGTTTTAGAATTGGAATGTTTATAAAAATTATAGATAAGGTGACATATTTTAGATTTAGATGATTTACTAAAAAAAAATCCAGATAACTTGCAAATGCATGGATCACCCTAGTTCCTATAACAGTTGCTCAAGTATAGAAGATCGGGTCTTACTTTTAAAGTTTCAATTTCAAAATAATGTCTAACAGGTTCAGAAACCAAAATATCAAAAGAGCCTATCAAAGAGCTTCTGTCCAAATAACTTAAGATCAAACATATCATACCTTGAAAAAAAACTGCTGTACTGATTTTTTTAACTCTTAGTGACTTTGATTAACTACTATTTATTGAGAGTTTATTCCAGCTTCTTGCTAGCTTAGAGTAGAAGAAAATACCCTTCAGCTTTGCACTATACTGCATAGTAATCATACTTGAATCATGGTTCCTTGTTGGAAGTCATGTTGTGTGAGTCAATCTGTGTTGTGGTTCTTAAATGTCTCATTCAGTCAAAACCTGTAATTCCAAACTGAATCTCTGTGATGCAACCTATAATGAACAAAATTCAACCTTATGTTTGCCAACAATCTGAAGAAGAAGAGAGTAGACAGTAGGAATTTGATAAATAAAAACATTCAGAATCGATTCTAACCTGCATACATCCTACATGGTGTACGTGCAGAGGGCTGTACAGCATTCTATCAGTGCCCTCACCAGTGTCTTAATCATGTTAATCAAAACTTTAGGAGATCTAGAGGAATATATCCTTAAAATAGTTTTAATACTGATTAAGCCCTTCCTAACTACATGGTCTGTTTTTTATCAAAGTGCATCTTGTTCTCTACTGTTATGTTCAAGGCTTTACACTAAGTGAAGCTGTATAACTGTGTAACTGCTGACTATGTACTGAATATGGCTACTGCACATTGTTACTTTCTAAGTGTATTATTTTACTTGCCATACTGATATATAGTAGATTTTGGCTTAGGCTCATGAGGCCATACAATCAAGACTTTGCAGGACACTGGCTTGCTCACTTTTAGAGTTGATCATGAAGGCTAATTTTACTGTGTTGAAAAATCTGATATTCCAGAAGTGAAGACTCCCTAGCATGGTGGTCATACAAGTATTAAAGAAAAATGGCTCAGTAACAACATTTGTTGTCACCCCTATGTTCTGGGATACTGACATGAAGTAGATTCCTAAATATCATGCCTGTCTAAGTTATGATGCAATCAGTTACTTTTTAATGGAAAGCAGCACAGTACCAATTCACCAAAGGGGTATAGAACCTAATGACTTGGTCAGATACAGGAAACCAATATGAACCATAATTATGCGATCTATAGAATCAGTTTCTTTTTTTCTCAAAAAATTTTTTATTAATTATATGAATAGCAAGACAATTAAAAGATTATACATAACAAGAAGGCATAAATGAACATATAACAATTCATCTAGTGATAACAACCTTCATGAGATTTTGATAAGTTATTTAGAAATAAAACATACACCATATGTACACTATATACAAGTTAGGCAACCTGAGAGAAAAAAAAAAATATTTAACATTAACTATTTAATATGTTTAGAACCTTTTCTAACACAACCTTTCTAATAGCTTTTTTTTTTGGACTTCCACCTAAGTATCTTTGAGCATCAATAAATTTAAAAGCCATTTTCTGGAAAGTAACCCATTTTAATTTAGAACGATCAATCCAATTTTGTATTATATAAAGTTTTAGTAATGAGCAAATAAAAATGATAACATGAATATCAACTTTTGAAAGATGAATCAATGGAATATGTAGAATAGCAAATTCCCGTCAACGTGGATTTTTGATATCCCATTTTCTGCAGTCTGACTTTCAAAGATGTCCACAATCTGTGAGAAAAATGACAATACCATAGAATATGAAGGAGGTCTGCTTGGGGATGAGAACAGCATGAACACGAAGGGGACTTATTTGGGTTAAATTTGTTTAATTTGATTGGGGTAAAGTAGGCATCATTATTAATCATTAATTGTGTGTATGCTAATTTTTAAAAGGGATAAATTCCTTAGTGTGTCTAATAGCCAGGACTTTCTGAGATTCTGACAATTGGGAATTATAATTCAACCAAACATTAGATAAAAGACAGTTGTGGTCCATCATTAAAGAATTAATTAATTTATATGAGTTTGAGAGCATTTTATCAGATGATGAAAGTATTTTGATAATCGTGTTAACGTTTTTCAATTGTGAGTCTATGGGGACCAGAGATACAAATTTGTTGTTAATTATTGCTCTTAGTTGTGTAAGAATTGGTGAGTAATTCCAGTTTACTTTCAATAACTTACGCCAGTCAGATAAAGGCAAGTCAAGATATTTCAAAACATCTCCTACTTTTAGATTTTTAATTAAAGGATAGTTTGTTAAGTTCAAAAGTTTATTGTCCAATAATATATTTGGGTTTAGATGAATTGGCTGAACATGGTGCGAGATCTTTTCTAGTTTACACATTTTGAGTAAGGTTTGGAAATCTCTAATCTTTTGTTTAAATACTGTAGATATATTTTTAATAAATAAACTATCCAGAGAGATAAAGGGAATAGCTTCAGGATTTAAATTATTAGAAATGACATAATTATACCATAATTTTATCCATAAAGAGTGATTTGGATAAGAAGTGTTATTGAATTTAGAGATAGTAAGAAGTTTATTGGATGAGACAATCAAATAATAGAGATAAAGATTAGGTAAACCCAAACCTCCCTTGTCCTTCGAAAATGCCAATCTAGAATAGGAAATTCTAACAGATTTAGGGAACCATATGAATTTTGCCAAAGCTTTATTTACAGACTCAAAATTTTTTTGAAATTATCTGATCAGATGATGAGAATTGGTAAAGAAATTTAGGCAGAATATTCATTTTAATAATGGCCACCCTTGAAAGAAATGAAAGGTTTAGATGCTTCCATCTGTCCATATCAGACAATATAGAGTTCCATAATTTATTAATATTATTTTGAAAGGAAGATTTATTATTGTGTTCTAAATTGATTCCTAAATATTTTATATTATCGTAAACTGAAAATGATCGTCTGGAAACAAAAATATTTGTGTGCTAAATGATTTAAGGGAAAAATATGAGTTTTGTAGAATTTAAAAGATAGTTGGAAACCAAAGAAAAATAATCAATAGAATTCATTATTTTTCTGTAATCAGATAATGGAGTTTGAAAGTAGATTACTAAATCATCCGCAAAAGCAGAGAAATGAATATTAGTATTAAGAATTCTAGGGATGTTATGAAAAGTATTTTGAGTAATAAACAATAGCAAAGGTTCTAAGTAAATGTTAAAAAGAAAAGGGGACAATGGACAACCCTGTCTTGTTCCTTTAGTGATCTTTATCAGAGCAGAAAATTGACCATTAATGTATAGTCTAGTAAACATATTCTTGTATAAAACTTTTAAAAAATGTATAAAGATTAAGGGAATATTAAAACATAACATAGTTTGAAATAGAAAGTTCCAACATACTCTGTCAAAGGCATTTGATGCATCTATAATCAAAGCATATATAGGGTTTGGATTTTTCTTAATGAGATGAAGTATAGTCTCTAAAGATAGAGTATTATCCCAAGCATGTCTCTGAGACATAAAACCTGATTGATCTGACGAGATAATTGAGGGTAAAATCCGTTTCAATCTGTTAGCCAGAATAGATGACAGAATCTTAATATCCACGTTAATTAAAGAAATGGGTCTATAATTTACTGGGTCAGATTTATCTTTATTATTTTTAGAATTAGAATGGTTTTGGATGTGTTCCAATGAATATCAGAGATATCATTAACTCTTATATGATTGTAAACTTTAAATAGAAAGGGAAGAACTACCAATTTGAAAGTTTTGAAAAATTCTGGAGTAAAACCATCAGGTCCCGGAGATTTACCCAATTTAAGATTATCTATTGAATCCGAGATTTCTTGTACCGATATAGGGGTAGAAAGTAGTTTTGCTGATTATCATTAAGTTTAGGGAACTGCAAAGAGTCTAAAAAGAGTTTTGAGTGATTATCTTTAACAGAATTAGAAGAACCTGAATATAACTCAGTGTAAAGAGAGGTGAAAAGTTGAATAATCTCTTCATCAGTATTATATAATCTGTTATTATAAGATAAAGATGTAATATTTGGATTTCTGAAGTTAACTTTAATAATTCTCGCTAACAATTTAGATGGAACCTGGGCCCATTCTGAATATGAAGCAAGTAGCTTTTGTTCAGCTAAGGAGAGGTTATTTTGGTGAAGCAGAATTAAATCTTTCTGACCATCAAAAATTTGTTTTTCTAAAGTAGCATCATAGTTCAGACTAAGATGATTTTCCAATGAAGAAATTCTTGATTTTAAGAATTCCTCTTTCTTAAAGTATTGTTTTTTGAAAAAAGCAGCTTTACTAATAAATAAACCTCTTAATCTTGCTTTACATGCAGCCCATTGTATGTCATAAGGAATGTCTGATGGTTCAAGACTATTCACCATTTCATTTAGGATTTCTGAAGCTTGTTTGCAAATATCTTTATTTGACAATAAGTTATTATTTAAGGTCCACTTATTAAACATAGTTTTATTTTTGATATTGGGTTTTATGTTCAATTTTAGTGAAATTCTTGAGTAATCCGAAAAGAATCTGGGTTCTGTAGTAAAGTCCACAATATATTTTGAAATATAATCTGAAATTAGAAAGAAGTCTAATCTGGACCACGAATGATAGCACTTAGAATAATAAGTATATATATCATTCTTGTTTATATTTTTAACAGTGCGGAGGGGATCTATTAAATTATATTCTGTCATCAAATCATTTATAGCCAGAGTAGATTGAAGATTATAGGTGACAGTGGAGCGGAAACGATCAATTACAGGGTTTATAACTGCATTCCAGTCACCACCCACTATAATATGATGATCCTTATAGGATGCAAGAATATTGTAAATTTTAAAATGAACAAATGTTGTGAATTACATGGGCCATATAGATTTAAAATTAATAAGGGTTTGTCCAAACCAGCAATAGAAGCGGTAAATAAGCACCACCTCCCCTCATCATCAAATTTCTCATCAATAATATTCCCAATGAATTTTTGTTTAATGATTATAGCTACACCTCTGGAGTTAGATGAGTCACCTGAAGCTATAATCTTTTGATCCATTTTTTTTTAACTCTTTATTCCAATCAATAAGTGAAATATGGGTCTCTTGAATAAAACAAATGTTAGCCTGTGATTTAAAGATCATATGAAATAATAGTGACTTTTTCGCTTTATCTTGAATGCCTCTAACATTCCAAGAATCTAAAATTATGTCAACAGGCATATTCTACAAGTATAATCATTATTGATGCTATAAAAGTGAACTCAAGGTGCAAATCCAACACAACATTAAAAAGAAGAAGAAAAAAAAAAAGAAAAACAGTCTTTAAGTATTCAAGCAAGTCATCAAATAATATTTGTTGAAAGAAAAAGAAAAAGGTTTTTAAGAACCATGAAATGTATAATAATAACCTTTATCCTAACCCTAGTGCCTACCCACCAATCCCCTGTGATAAAGGAAGAGCAGAAGAACATGAAAAAACATTGTAATTATAGATAATAATAACCTCAAGTTAGAATACAAATTACTCAAAGGAAGCCTAACATAACATAAAGTCCGAGTAATACTACTAAAAATATATACAAAATTAACTAATTTCAAGGCGTCCAACATGCTTAATCCCTACTTCTAATACTAATCTAAAGCTCCTATCCTTAAATTGAAATTTATAGTGATTAAATGTATTTCCTCAAGTATTTCAAGAGAAAGAGAAACAAGTAAATAATAAATAAATCACACTCTGCTTAACTAGAACACTCTATCATAAGAAGTAATACAATTAAAACTGAAAGATATGTAAGATAACATATATAAGTATAACAAAACCAACTGGTAACATTATAATATAAGTAAATAAGCATAGCATTACTGAACTAAAGATAATAGTCATGCACTACCTACTGAACCTTCTTTAGTACTTTAGTGATAATTTCATTAATCAATATGACCATTAGTATGATAAAAGCACTAATACCTGTAGAATGAGTATTTAGTTATAGTTCAAATAAAGCAAAAAACAACTACCAAGCAACCATATCTCAAAATGAAAAACAATTCAGTCTGGAGATGTATCTATTAACTAGATAATAATAGTACAGGAACTATTCAAAATGAAATATTATAAGCTGTAAGGTTTTAACACTAGTTAATATACATGAATAAAGTATAATTATATTATTAAATAGTAACTTAAACAGCATCATATATATTGGACTAATTGTACAACAATGTGCATACATATAATTTTAAATCTACTTTTTGAATATTTTACTAATGACTCTGTTAGGTTATATAGCCATACTATTCTTCTAAGCTATAGATGTAACATAGCAAAACAGCATGAAAAGACAAGGCTTTTAAAGTAAACATTTTGAAAATCTAATTAAAACAGAAACAAGCAAGCTAAATGCAGTAAATCTAAGGGCTTAAATATATACATGTAGATTCAGCTAATCTTATTAAAGATAGTTATTTCAAACCTTTCAAATAAGTAAAGGCTTTCTTAAACATAAACTACTAATCATAAATATCACATCCAGCCTCTGAGAAGAGAGAGAGCAGAGAATAGAAAGAACATGAAACTTTCATATGAACAGGTATACTTTGTAACATTTGTCAAATTAAACACTTCAGTATAATATAAAATATTGTATGAAAAAATATTCTGAATAGGAAAATATGTTCATTTCTTTACACATCCTTTAGAATTTTAATATATAAAACTAACCTGTTCATTTGTTTCCAGAAACATTTTCACTCTGCTTTATGAAAGTAGCAGCTTGCTTTGAAGTCATGCAGACACACTAAAAGTCACTGAATATATTATGTGACATGAATCTGTTTAAATTTAAAAGCAACCTTCATTTATGAAGAGAAAACACTTTAAATAATAGCCAGATCTATTAAAAAGTTAGTGCTATTGAATACTTGTTGAAAACAAGCAGACTTGTGTATTTGAAACTGTCCTTCTTTCCTCACAAATGATGACATCACCATCCATCTCAGAGAGACTGTAGTGTGCGCATGTTCATGCAGAGCATCAGCTGGAACTCTGAGGGAAGATTTTCTTGCTAGAATGTTGAGATGGAATGTTTTTCCTCCAAAAATCATTTAGCTTACACAGAAGGCTGTAACTCCAAAGCTTGTAGTAAAATTAACATATTATCTATTTACACAGCAAGCATATGTGAGAGAAAGAGAAAAAGTAAATACAGGAATTTAAATGCTTCTATTAATCCACACAAATCTAACAAGCAAATATCCTGTCACTGCACACTGTCACACCAAATCCATCATGTGTAAATTACATGACAAGTTCTTAAGGTAATATAATTATGTCACACCAGAATTACAAATCATGTAACACAAATACTGTCATATTAAAGAAAAGAAAAGATCAAACCTTATTGTAGTTCTTTAACAGTAGAATATTAAGATACAGTGTCAGGAAGCTTTTAAATGTTTTAAGAAAAATGTCTTTTGCATCTTTAGGATCTGAACATACAAATCTTTTGTCATTAGCTGTGAAAGACAAGGTATTAGGATATGCCATTCGAAATCTAATCCCTCTTTTTATCAAGTCAGCACAATAGGGGCTAGTTTTTGTCTATTTAATTTGATCTGTGCAGGAAGATCTTGGGAAAATGATAGTTTGTGAGACTTCCATATGAATTGTTTCTTTGTTTTAGCAGTTTCTAGGATCTGGAAAGTGTCTTGAAAGTTTAGTAACTTAGTATAAATTAACCTTGGTGTGGAAGAATCTTGCTTTGTACGCAGTGCTCTGTGTGCTCTCTCTACAATTATAGATTTTGAAGAACCTTCACAATTTAACAGTGTTTCAAAGATATTTTTAGTCACAGATAACAAGTTTTTATTGTCATAAGATTCAGGTAAACCACGAATAATGATGTTATTTCTTCGACTCCTGGCTTCCAGATCCAATATTTTAGCTTGTAAATCTGAAACAGTTTTATCTCTAGATTTAAAGTCACTTTCCAATAAGTCTGTTTTAACCTCCAAAGCTAAGATTTTATTTTCAATAGTAACAATACTATCGTTTATTTGCTTTAAAGATTTACTAAAGTCTGTAAACTGTTCTGAAAAGTTTTGTATAGCACTTTGGATTGGTTTTAATGCTATTTTTAGTTCTTCTAAAAGGAAATTTGAGCCATTTAAATCTTTATTACTTACATTAATAGTTTCTGTAGGTTGTCTAGATGATTTCAGTCTTTTGAACCTGAATCTTTTTCAGGAGAGAGCATTGAAGTATATTTGGCCTTTGTAGGCTGAGTCTCCATGGAGTCAGATTTTGTAGCCATGCCCAGAAATGGAATGCAGTTAACAGGATACCAGGAACCAGGAACAGACTGGAGCAGTAGGAGTCCCAGCAGCAGAGAGACCAAGAATGTTCTGAGGTAAAATAAATCCCAGGATAATAATTCCAGAAGAAAAAATAATCCAAATGCATAGAAAAAGATTTATAAAATCTTTTAGTATAAAAATTTGAGGAAAAAGGTTGATGTATAGTTGTAAAAAAAAACAAAAGTTAAATAGCTGTGAGGAGCTCAGAGAGTAAGGACTAGACTAGTCGGCAGCCATCTTGGAATCCCTATAGAATCAGTTTCTGTGTTGTAGAAGTTAATCAAGTTAGTGTCACATAACCTCCCCTTCATAAACCCAAGGTGATATATTCATCTGTCAACATTAGTGTTAGTAGAATAGCCTTGAAAAAGGTATAGTCAAATGTTTTCCCCAGAATGTATATATGGCTAGTTAGAGTCTTACAAATTATCCTCATCATTTTACATTTGCACTGGGAAATAATAGCGTATTTCCAAAAGTGAGAAATGTATCCTAGAATCAAAATTTGTTCGAATAGATTCATTATGCTATTTGCTTTCATTCCTTGATTCTGCTAAGGAAGAAAAATCCCACCATCAGGTCTGACAGCTGATTCAGATTTGATTTTCCATATATATTCTGATCACAGACTAGCGTAATACCATGACAAATAGGAACAGGCATACTTGTTACTGTGCTACAAAAGTCTTGAGTTTGGTGGAGCGCTGAAAATATTTTGGTAAACAGTTAGCTAATACTATTATTCTCAGTAAGACACCAAGTCCTCATATGTTCATAGTTTCATAAGTATTTACTAGGCTAACGATCATGAGAACCTTTTAAGCCTAGCCATGCATCCCAAATCTCTGACAAGTTCTGGTACCCTTGAAAAGTGTAAGCAGGGACTTGGAAGATAAAACATTTACAAGCAATAGCTTGCGTGATGAACCATTTCCAGGCTGCCTGTGTCCATTAGAGACGTACGTGACAAACCAGGGATGAATTTTCTGTTCCTCATCCAAATGTCCACTTTACACTTGATGGGAGCTTGTTCTGGAGAAGGAATAGTCTCTGGGATACATACCTGTCTCTCCAACAGGTCTTATTTACATCACAGTCAAGGTTTATTTTTTTAGAATGGGTAATTCTGGTGCTTTTTGTTTTTCAGGTATGCAGGAGTTCCATCAGGGCAGTGTCTTACAATACCTTGTATGCCAGGAATAAATTTCTGCTCAACAGCCTGAAGGAGACAGAATACAGGGATAGGGCCTTGAGGTGGTCTGCATAGGACATGTTACTTATGCCCTATATTCTTTTATTAAGGAACCTCTGTGAACATTCCAATTGTTGGATGTGCTTGGTTAGGTACATACCAAAGGGGGCATTGTACTCAATGAGAGGTCTGATGAATGTTGAATACAGTGGAACAATTACGTCCTTGGACCTGGATGCCATACCTTTGTTTATAAGTTGCGCAACATAGAATAATTTCCTCACTACTGTAAACACATGATGGTAAAAGGCTAGATTACTGTCTATGTATGTTCACAAATCTCTGACTACTGGGTCAACTCTTAGAGGTGTGTTGTCAATATGATAGTTGCCAGGAGTGGATGACTTCCCGAAGGATACTATTATGCACCTCTTGGCACTTAGTATTAGTCCATGGTTCTGACAGCAGTTACATTTTTGTGTCAGCCTTTCATGTAGAACTTTGGTGCCAGTGGGGGATTTTATGACTGCTCCTAATTTTCAATCATTTGCAAATTTAGTCGGCCAGAGGCCATTGACTGTGGCCTTGATTTCAGATAAGTAAATGCCAAAAAGGAACAGTCCAAAGACTGATCCCTGAGGAGCTCCACTTGTGAATGGCCTCTTTGCAGAGGTGGACTCCCCAATTCCAACTTCCTGGGCTCTGTCTGTAAGCCAGCTGGCTATCCACTGGGTGATTTAAGGATTTATACCTAAACTCCTGAGTCTATCAGCAATGCTTGAGTGGGGTATTATGTCAAATGCCTTGGCCAAGTCAAGGTAGGCAGTGTGACTTGTTATGCCCTCATCTGTTGCTTTGGTGACATTCTCATAGAAGTAGACTTGACCTGTCCTTGATGAAACCAAACTGGGTTGGGTCCAGTGTTTGGAGGTTTCCTATGTCATTAATTTATCAGCCAGTAGATTTGCTATATCTTCTGCCTCAGTATAGGTGGCTCCATTAACAATGAGCTCTTCACATAATTGTGCATTGTCTTTGACATTGCGGACATAGCTAAAGAATGTTGTGTGGTTGTCCTTGGCCTTGGAGGCCAAATTAACCACAAATTTGGCTTTGGTAGACTTGATTTGTCCTCTGAGTTGTTTGCTTAGTTTGAAGAGAGTGCTTTTATCTTACTGGGTGATGCACCTCCTAATTGTTGCATTGATTTTCTTCCTTCTGTTATACAGCCTATTGTTATTGTAATTCCACCTGGATGGCTTGTTTTTTAAGTTAGTTCTATACTTCTTCGTAGTGAGTACAGCTGCCTCTATGCAGCTATTAATATGCCTGTATACAATTTGTTTGAACAGTTCTGAGTAAGAAAATGTGTTTTCAGGGTTTATAAGGGCTTGAAATGTTGTCAGGTTATCAATAAATAGTAGAAAATTAGACTTAGATTAGTTCCTGAATATTCCAGGGTTTGTTGGGATTCCAGGTTTTATTTTTACTTTAAAGGTGATCATTTTGTGGTCTTCCCTTGCCAAAGAAGACATTACACTATGGGGCTTGCAGCACAATCCCATATTAGTCAGGACCAGGTCCAGTATGTTTGCCCGCCCCCCCCGGTTGGTGTATTGACAATCTGGTCCAGGGGTTGTTGGTGTTTACATAATCCAGGAATCTCTCTGCCTGTATGTTTGTGTCATATATGATTTCTAGTTACTATTGGGGTAATTAAAATCATCCATGAATATGGTATTGAGCTAGATGGTGAGTGTTTCCATCCATTCATCCATAACCTATTTTTCCCATTTTTGCTGATGGGGTCAGGTTGCCACTTCAACAGTGACAATCACCTAGAGGCAAGGCTTAGACTGCTGGGTGGCTATCCCTGCTGCAGTAGCTCTTCCATACCACACTCTCACATGCACATTCACACCTAGGGCCAGTTTAGAGTGTCCAATGCACCTATTGCATGTTTTTGGAATAAGGGAGGAAACTGACATAACCACAGGGAGGACATGCAGACTTGGCACCCAATAAATTTTAAATTATGTTATAATTTTCCTGGGTCATAGTGAGAGATCTTGTAGCTTGCAAGGAAGTGGTACCTTGCAAGGATGTAAGTACCAAGTTATTCCAAAAAAATAACTCAGAAAATACTTGCTCATGTGAATTTAGCTTTAATCACTTATGAGCAAGATGCTAATGCTTGTATTTTTCTGGGCTGTAGGTAGCTGATCTTCCAGCCTCCAGGAGAAAAAAATAGATTTACATTTGTTGGCGAGCACTCTTTTTCAGAGTTTTATAGTGTTGACAGAGTAAGCGTAACAAAGAAAGGTAAATAGGAAAAACTGTGATAAGCAAAAACAAGCAGAAACCCTCCAGTAACCCTCCGGTAATAAGATAAATCAGTTGACTTGCATAAAATCACTCGAAACGTGGAAAACACACCGCATGTTTATTTTAGGATTAAAACTCCAGCTTTTCGTCAGTTACAAAAAAACAACTTACTCAGAACGGAAACAATGTCATGTCATTAAAACCCCTACTTATAGTTTTATCTTCCCCTCACATGATCAAAACAAAAACAAAGTACATTACTGTTGTAATTTTTAAAAACATCTAAAAACTTAAAACTGTATACAGAAACCATACTGTTCAGACAATACACAATTGAATTTATTAAGATATGTATATATATATATATATATATATATATATATATATATATATATATATGCACACGTCCCCAGCAACTCGATGCTCTGTAAGTTTGCACGATGCACTATAATAAATTAAAATAAAATAAAATAGAGGACTCATCACCAAATAAATAGTTGAAGTTGGACTATCAACTGTAAACATCTATTTAAAGCCGTGAGAGACTAACTATTAAATATGTATATCTTGTTGATCGAAACTCAGACAGCAGTTTGAAATTAAATATTAGAAAGAAACGTTGTTACAACCCACCCCTGCATCCTATTTTGAGTTCATTTGAAAATGTTTACTCACAGGAGATTTTCCGGATGTTACATGAACATAGGCCCAAAGTATTTAATCTTTCCATGACTGAGAAGGTTTTGTTAGAGAGATTAAGAGGTGAACATAATTTAAGGTTCATGAAGCTGGACAAAGGTGGGAGTATGGCTATAGTAAATTCTGAAGATTACAACAACAGGATTACTTGTATGCTATACGATGAAACTAAATACGAATGTGTCTCAAGGAATGAGATTAATATCTCTTATAGGAAAATTAAACAAATGCTGGAAGACTCCTTATACCAGGGGGCTATTAACGAAGAAATTTTTAACTTTTTGAATAATGACTATCCTACTATCCCAATAGCTTTTGGGATTCCGAAGACACACAAAAACTTATTAAATCCCCCCTACAGACTTATTATTTCAGGTCATAATAGTATAACCTACCCTTTGGGAGTCTTTGTCGATCGGATGGTTAGAAAAGCCTTGACCCCTATTGATCACATATTAATTGACTCCTGGTATTTTCTAAGGAGGGTTAAGGATGAGTATTATTATACTGATGTTTGTTTCTCCACTGTTGATGTGGTGGATTTGTTTACTTCCATACCACACAACGAGGGTTTGGAATTATTCCATGACGTTTTGGTTGCAAAAACTAATTTGAGTAATGTTATGGTTGACTTTATAATGGAATTTATGGAGGTAATCTTAAAAAATAATTTTTTTAGTTTTGGTGGAGAATTCTTTAGACAAGTTAAAGATGTGGCAATGGGTAACAGTTGTGCACCCATTTTTGCCAACCTTGTTATATACCGTTGGGAGACCATTTTTGTTTTAGACACCCCCTTTAAGGATTCCTGGTTTCTTTACTTGAGGTTTTTGGATGACCTTTTTATATTATGGAAAAATGGTGGGATTCATGAAAAATTCCTTGATCACCTTAATGGGATTTGTGATTATTTCAAATTTACAGGTACTATTGGTGATATGCAGATTAATTACTTAGATGTGAACTTGAGTAAAGATTCTAACTCTAATAGTTTTCAGTCTTGTGTGTATATGAAACTAACGTTTTTGAACGACTATTTAGACTTCACAAGTTGTCACCCCTTATTTGTGAAGAGAAATATTGTCAAGGGCCAAATGGTCAGGGTTGTTAGAATGTGTTCTAACTTTAGACTGGTAGAAGCTGAAACACAACGTTTGTCTGATATGTTTTTGGCCAGGGGATATCCCATTGATTTGTTTCCCAAATTAGGGACCAGGTTATAAGTGAATGGGGTTTCAGATTTAAACATTTACTTGGGGCTATAGAGGAGAAGACTGATCAAGCCCAGGAGAGTGTTAGAGAATGTTCACATACAATGGTACTTACTCATGGTGAAACCTCAGCCAGAGTTAAAAATATTATTAAAAACAATTGGACTATGTTTAAAGGGAACAAAGATTTATTGATGGCTATTGGTAATGAACCATCATTCACCTACAAAATTAATAGTTACCTCAAACAATTATTGGAAAACCCTAATTCGATTAATAAAGGAAGTACGAAAGGGACAATTAAGGGTGGGGCATGTGATTACTGTAGGTATATTACTGATACCCCCACGGTTAAATTGGGACCATACAATATTGAGGTTACTTTTGGAACAGGCTCATGTACAACAACAGGCCTGGTTTATCTTGCTATATATCAAGATTGTGGTTATTTTTATGTGGGGAAGATGGAAAGGAGACTGAATAGAAGGATTTACGAACATTGTTACAGTATCACAAAGAAGGATAAGAAAAATGCAGTTTATAAGCATATTAGTAAGAACCCTGCACATTCCTTTCATTTTGGAATTCTTGAAGTAGTTTGTAAAAATATTAGGGGTGGGGATTGGACTAATAAATTGCTTAGCGTAGAAGCAAGATGGCAGCTTAAATTGAACGCTACTGAAGCCCCAGGATTAGTGACCATATAAGTATTAAACCTGAATTAAAGTTTAGGGCATCTAAACTTTAAAACTTGTGTTATATTTTTTATTTTTCTCCCTCAATTTTTATAGTTTTTAAATGGTTTACAAATATGTTTTTTTAAAAACAGGGTATGTTTGTTTTATTGTTTTTATAAATGGGCACCTTTTACAGTTAGGCATTTCCACTTTAAGAACTGATTGCTGTTGATTAATTAAGAGAACTGTTTGTATAAAAGTGTAGTAAAGCAATGGTAAAATGTTCTGATGAAGTCTGATGACGAAAGCGCTTGACCTTTTATCTGGCTTGTATTTGGACTGTACTTTCTTCGACTATCTTTTAGATACTCTATTGGATTATTTTGTAATAAAACATTTTTTCCTATTTGGGTTGTAGGATCATTGGCTACAGAGTGGTTGTTTCTTTTTTATATAATAATAATCTTGTAATTTGTCTGTATATAACTGTACTCATAAAAATACTTAAAAAATACCACTAAAAATAAATATAAATATGTTATTATATATTCATGTTGGTTCCCCCCCCATTCTCATGGTCTTGTCACTTCGTATGTTGGAACAACCCTAAATAGTTGAACAGCTTGTGGCCTATACTATCATATACCGATAAAATATATTGGTGGGAGTAGAGATAAAAACTGGAAATTAGGAATTAACCTTGGACTTCATCTGTCCAGACTTTTGAGTATTAACAAACATGTAATAGATGACATACCGTTTATACCGGGATAATGGCAGGCATCTAACCTTAGTTGCCATATCAATTCCCTGTTCTCAAATCGGAGTGACTCAGGTCCCCCCCTTCCTTCCAACTGTACCTGATCGATTACTGAAAAAGAAAATTCATATTGGGGATTCTCCATCACATGTTTTGCCAAAGCATTCTCCAACTTAGCCTTTCTAATAGCATACATGTGTTCGTACATACATTCCTGTAATTTCCTATCTGTTTTTCCAATATAAAAAAACGGGCATTGGGAACACCTGGCCAAGTAAACTACCTGGGTACTGTTACGGTTAAATCTACCCCGAAGGCCAAACTTCATACCCCTTACTTCAAAGGTAGAGCCCATTTTGATGTACTTAAAGTATCGGCACATATTGCATTTATACATGCGTACTCTGGAATTAGGAACCCTAGGTTTCCTCTCGAGGATGCTTTTAAGGTTATAACCCCTTTTAAAGACTGTCCTGGGATATTCAGTCAATTGATTCTGAGCGGAACTGTCTTGTATCACCAAGTTCCAGTTTTTCTGGATGATGGAAATAATCTCCTTTGCATTCAGACTATACGTCAAGATAAAACTACAAGGATGGAATACTCTTGAAACCTGACCAGAACTGAAATTTTCCTGGCTAGTACTGTTTTGATTTAAAATAGGTGAATAAAACCCATCTCCCTCTTCTTTCGTACTTCCATTAAGAGGTCTAAAATTAGTCCTTCCGGATAACCTCTATTGAGAAAGAGTCCTGTCATAAAATCATATTCATCCAGGAAGTCACTGTCCTTAGTCACCATCCTGGCTGCTCTTGCCAGTTGACATTTTATGATTGACCTCTTTTGTGAAAAAGGATGACAACTGTTAAATTGTAAATAGCTATTAGAAAAGGTTTCTGTTCGATGGATTTTGGCTATGAGACAATCATTATCCCTGTCTTTCATCAAATCTACTTCTAAATATGCTATCTTGTCTGAAGCAAAACAAGAAGTGAACCTAAGAAACTGAGTGGAAGAATTGAAAAACTCTAGGAGTGAATTAGCTACCTTCTCATCTTCCTTAAAGATGATAAATATATCATCCAAAAACCTTGTCTTGAATGAAGGAGTTTGCTAACACCTTCTCCCTTTCCCAATAGGCCATGACCAAGTTTGCCACACTGGCACCACAAAGAGACCCCATCAGGATACCTATCAGTTGTAAAAAATACCTTTTATTGAATGTCATATAATTACAAGACAAAATAATGTCTAACAGTTCGCTGACTAAATAAATCTCCTCAGCTGGAGCCTGCTTGGTCATCATCATGGCTGGGATCCATTCCAAAGCCACTGCATGAGGAATGGAAGAGTACAAATCCTTCATGTCTATAGTCAAGAAATGACTATCTATGCTGTATGGTACTTTATTAACACTAGCCAAGAAGGACCAAGAGTCTTTGGATATTTGGGGTTTACTCGCCACATATTTTTTCAAAATTGCATCTACCACTTTTGCACTAGCATAGGTGATACTACCCCTGGCACTCTAACTAGTGGTCGCATGGGCGGGTCCATTAGGTTTTTATGGATTTTGGGTGACCCAAATATAATAGGGATCCTTGGGGCTGGTAATGACATGAAATTGAATAAGTCTAAATCTATCACATTATTGATAAACATATCATTGAAATATGAAGATACCCTGGATAAACCAATATTCAATTTGTTTCTCGACACTTCCATATATGTCTCTGAATCTAAAATGTCCTCCATTCTTCTGTTGTAGTCCTCTTCATTCATTACTACCAACTCACCTCCCTTGTCAGGTTGCATCACCCTGACAGGAGAGTTACATAGTAGGTCTAGTAAGGACCTCTCTTCCTTGCTGATGTTAAATTTGGATGTTTGTTTTGACATAGGTTGGTTCAACAAGTGACATATGTCGAGGTCACACATCTGTTCGAAAAGATCCAACGAGGAGTGTAAAGGGGGATTATAAGTACTAGATACAAAAAAATCACCCTTGTCCCTCATTAGATTACCCATTAGTAACTGTAAATGTTGTTTTCTAATGAACAATTTCAAGTCTATTATAGTTTTAGCCAAGTCCGCCCTCCTAGAAGGTATGAAAGAGAGTCCTTTCGCTAGTAATTCCACCAATGCATTAGTAAAGACGAAGTCAGAAAAATTGTAAATTTTAAAGTCCAGGCCGGTATTCATTATTATGTTGCATGGGCTCAAGTGAACTTGTTCATGTCCAACAACTATTAGATCTAATTTCTCCTGTTCCTGAACCTGTTCCTGGGCTTCTGACCTTGAGATAGGGGTTGAGACGAGGCTGGGTTTCAAAAATTTGAACCCCCCCACCTCCACTGGGGGATTATTAGACCTGTACTGGGATGCCAGACATTCTCTACATCGGACCGGGTCAAACAGGTCATTAGAATCTGCAGGCAGGTTCTCCATTCCATTAGTACTCATACCTTATCCCAAACCAGTTGTATTTGATCCAACAAGTTGGATAAAAAAAAAGCCAAAAAGTTCCCTTGAGACTTGGGAGGCTTTGGATAAGCCACACCCTCTTTCTAAGCTTTTACATCCCTTTGTAATTTCTTGATCTTATTAGATGTGATTTTAGATATATGTTGATCAATAATACTGAAAGACCGTTCATAATCGAACCTATACCTCGAAAAATTAGAATCATTTTTTATCTCCTCATCCAACTTATTGATGTCAATGATCAGACCATCAGCAGCCAATCGATAATGCTTACACATCAAGTTTAAGAGTTCAAAACCATGTCTGTCAAAAAGTTGGATTATGTCCATATGGAATGCTGATCCCTCCACTAACCCCATAGGGTACTGCCAAGACCTCAGGCCTTTGGGAAACCATACTGTTCAGACAATACACAATTGAATTTATTAAGAAATATATATATATATATATATATATATATATATATATATATATATATATATATATATATGCACACATGTCCCCAGCAACTTGATGCTCTGTAAGTTGTTCAACTATTTAGGGTTGTTTCAACATACGAAGTGACAACACCATGAGAATGAGAGGGGAACCAACATGAATATATAATAATGTATTTATATTTATTTTTTAGTAGTATTTTTTAAGTATTTTTATGAGTACAGTTATATACAGACAAATTACATTATTATTTCTATATAATTATATGATTTTTATGCAGAGTTTCGTATGTCTTAAATCATGAGTTTTAATAAGAGTTAACTCATGATGGTAATGAGTTGCGTTATGGAATTTAAGCTGTTTTAGATGGTGCTCAGACCCTTTGTTCGCGTGTTACTTTTGCACAATTATATGTATATATGTATCATAGTAATTGGACACTTTTTAGAGTGTCTGAGTAGTTTGTCGAATATGATGTATTTTTCTGTTTCTTCTCACTACCGTTTTTTTCAAACTGCCGTCTGAGTTTTGATCTACAAGATATATATATATTAATAGTTACTCTCTCACAGCTTTAAATAGATGTTTATAGTTGATAGTCCAAATTCAACTATTTATTTGTGATGAGTCCTCTATTTTATTTTATTTTTATCATAGTGCATCGCGCAAACTTACAGAGCATCCAGTTGCTGAGGACATGTGTGCATATATATGTATTTCTTAATAAATTCTATTGTGTATTGTCTGAACAGTATGGTTTCTGTATACAGTTTTAAGCTTTTAGATGTTTATAAAAATTACAACAGTAATGTATTTTGTTTTTATTTTGATCATGTGAGGGAAAGATAAAATTATAAGTAGGGGTTTTAATGACATGACTTTGTTTCCGTTCTGAGGAAGTTGTTTTTTGTAACTGATGAAAAGCTGGAGTTTTAAGCTTAAAATAAACATGTGGTGTGTTTTCCATGTTTTGAGTGATTTTATGCAAGTCAACTGATTTATCTTAATACCAGAGGGTTACTGGAGGGTTTCCACTTGTTCTTGCTTATCACCGTTTTTCCTATTTACAGTTCATTTTGAGTGTTTGTCTAAGAAATGGAAGCCTTGCCAGTTTCGCCAACTAGGACATCAACAGAGGAAGAAGTGTGTAATTTGACCGAGTTAATAGAACATCTTACGCAAAAGGTGAACACCGTTTCTAACTGGTTCGAAGACATTCTGGAATCTCAACAGAATCCTAGGGCTAATATTACCAGCATTTCTTATGGCAACAATGCTGAGGTGAATGGTGTAAGTGGTTCCACAGTATGGCCTGCAGCGACTGCAGAATCCACAGGTAACTGTAGTGAATCCCAACAGCATATGAGAGTTAATGATGTGGTAGGAGCCGGGGTCAATGATGAACAACAAACGGATGGTACTCGACTACAGGGGGTTATACCTATCCATACTCCAAGGTTATCCTTGACTGTGAACCAACCCCAAGCAACTTGTAATTTGAATCAGTGGTTGAATCGTTCTTTTTCTTTTTATGAAAACAGAGGCAGCAATAATGCGGAACAAGGTATGTCTGTTGATATTGATTTGCCTACTAAATTGAATTTGTTTGACCAGAAATTAATAAAATTAAGGAAAATACAGTTGGAGGTAGCGTACTTTGGAGAATGCCAGCGTTGCAAAGTAGTACCCAAAGGCCTGAGGTGTTGGCAATGCCCTATGGGGTTAGGGGAGGGATCAGTATTCCGTATGGACATAATCCAGCTTTTTGACAGACATGGTTTCGAACTCTTAAACTTGATGTGTAAGCATTATCAACTGGCTGCTGATGGTCTGATCATTGACATCAATAAGTTGGATGAGGAGATAAAAAATTATTCTAATTTTTTGAGATACAGGTTCGATTATGAACGGTCTTTCAGTAGTATTGATCAACATATGTCTAAAATCACGTCTAATAAGATCAAGAAATTACAAAGGGATGTAAAAGCTTACAAAGAGGGTGTGGCTTATCCAAAGCCTCCCAAGCCTCAAGGGAACTTTTTGACTTTTACGACACGCCAACTTGATGGATCAAATACAACTGGTTTGAGACCAGGTATGAGTACTAATGGAATGGAGAACCTGCCTGCAGATTCAAATGACCTGTTTGAACCGGTCTGACATAGCAAACACCTGGCATCCCAGTACAGGTCTAATAATCCCCCAGTGGAGGCAGAGGGTTCAAATTTTCGGAAACCATCCTCGTCTCAACCCTTGTCTCAAGGTCGGAAGCCCAGGAACAGGACCAGGAACAGGAGAAATTAGGTCTAATACTTGTTGGACATGAACAAGTTCACTTGAGCCCATGCAACATAATAATGAATACCACCTGGACTTTAAAATTTACAATTTTTCTGAATTTGTCTTTACTAATACATTGGTGGAATTACTAGCAAAAGGACTCTCTTTCGTACCTTCTAGGAGGGCGGACTTGGCTAAAACTATAATAGACTTGAAATTGTTCATTAGAAAACAAAATTTACAGTTACTAATGGGTAATCTAATGAGGGACAAGGGTGATTTTTTTCTTATCTAGTACTTATAATCCCCCTTTACACTCCTCGTTGGATCTTTTCGAACAGGTGTGCGACCTTGACATACGTCATTTGTTGAATCAATCTATGTCAAAACAAACATCTAAATTTAACATCAGCAAGGAAGAGAGGTCCTTACTAGACCTACTATGTAATTCTCCTGTCAGGGTGATGCAACCTGACAAGGGACGTGGGTTGGTAGTAAAGAATGAAGAGGACTACAACAGAAGAATGGAGTACATTTTAGATTTAGAGACATATATGGAAGTGTCGAGAAACAAATTGAATATTGATTTATCCAGGGTATCTTCATATTTCAATGATATGTTTATCAATAATTTGATAGATTTGGACTTATTCAATTTCATGTCATTACCAGCTCCAAGGATCCCTGTTATATTTGGGTCACCCAGAATCCATAAAAACCTAATGGACCCCCCATGCGACCACTAGTTAGTGCCAGGAGTAGTATCACCTATGCTAGTGCAAATGTGGTAGACACAATTTTGAAAAAATATGTGGCGAGTGAACCCCAAATATCCAAAGACTCTTGGTCCTTCTTGTCTAGTGTTAATAAAGTACCATACAGCGTAGATAGTAATTTCTTGACTATAGACGTGAAGGATTTGAACTCTTCCATTCCTCATGCAGTGGCTTTGGAATGGATCCCGGCCATGATGATGACCAAGCAGGTTCCAGCTGAGGAGATTCATTTAGTCAGCAAACTGTTAGACATTATTTTGTCTTGTGGTGCCAGTGTGGCAAACTTGGTCATGGCCTATTGGGAAAGGGAGAACGTGTTAGCAAACTCCTTCGTTCAAGACAAGGTGTTGATGTACACACGTTTTTTGGAGGATATATTTATCATCCTTAAGGGAGATGAGGAGGTAGCTAATTCACTCCAAGAGTTTTTCATGTCTTCCACTGAGTTTCTTAGGTTCAGTTCTTGTTTAGCTTCAGACAAGATAGCATATTTAGATGTAGATTTGATGAAAGACAGGGATAATGATTGTCTCATAGCCAAAATCCATCGAAAGGAAACCTTTTCTAATAGCTATTTACAATTCAACAGTTGTCATCCTTTTTCACAAAAGAGGTCAATCATAAAAGGTCAACTGGTAAGAGCAGCCAGGATGGTGACTAGGGACAGTGACTTCCTGGAGGAATGTGATTTTATGACAGGACTCTTTCTCAATAGAGGTTATCTGGAAGGACTAATTTTAGACCTCTTAATGGAAGTACGAAAGAAGAGGGAGATGGGTTTTTATTCACCTATTTTAAATCAAACCAGTACTAGCCAGAAAAATTTCAGTTCTGGTCAGGTTTCAAGAGTATTCCATCCTTGTAGTTTTATCTTGATGTATAGTCTGGATGCAAAGGAGATTATTTCCATCATCCAGAAAAACTGGAACTTGGTGATACAAGACATTTCCGCTTGGAAGAAATTGACTGAATATCCCAGGACACTTGTTAAAAGGGATTATAACCTTAAAAGCATCCTCGAGAGGAAACCTAGGGTTCCTAATTCCAGAGTAGGCATGTATAAATGCAATATGTGCCGATTCTGTAAGTACATCAAAACAGGCTCTACCTTTGAAGTAAGGGGTATGAAGTTTGGCCTTCAGGGTAGATTTAACTGTAACAGTACCCAAGTAGTTTACTTGGCCAGGTGTTCCCAATGCCCGTTTTTTATATTGGAAAAACAGATAGGAAATTAGAGGAACGTATGTACGAACACATGTATGCTATTAGAAAGGCTAACTTGGAGAATGCTTTGGCAAAACATGTGATGGAGAATCTCCAACATGAATTTTCTTTTTCAGTAATCGATCAGATACAGTCGGAAGGAGGGGGGGACCTGTTTCACTCCGATTGGAGAACAGGGAATTGGTATGACAACTAAAGTTAGATGCCTGCCATTATCCCAGTGTAAACGGTATGTCGTCTATTACATGTTTGTTAAAACTCAAACGTCTGGACAGATGAAGTCCAAGGCTAATTCCTAATTTCCAATTTTTATCTATAATCCCTCCAATATATTTTATTGGTATATGATAGTATAGGTCACAAGTTGTTCAACTATTTAGAGTTGTTCCAACATACGAAATGACAATACCATGAAAATGGGAGTGGAACCAACATGAATATAAAATAATATATTTATTTTTTAGTAGTATTTTTTAAGTATTTTTATGAGTACAGTTATATACAGACAAATTACAACATTATTATTATTATATAATTATATGATTTTTATGCAGTTTCATATGTCTTAAGTCATGAGTTTTAATAAGAGTTAACTCATGATGGTAATGAGTTGCGTTATGGAATTTAAGCTGTTTTAGATGGTGCTCAGACCCTTTGCTCGAGTGTTACTTTTGCACAGTTATATGTATATATGTATCATAGTAATTGGGCACTTTTTAGAGTGTCTGAGTAGTTTGTCGAATATGATGTATTTTTCTGTTTCTTTTCACTGGTGTTTTTTTAAGCTGCCATCTGAGTTTCGACCTACAAGATATACATATTTAATAGTCTCTCACGGCTTTAAATAGATGTTTATAGTTGATAGTCCAACTTCAACTATTTATTTGATGATGAGTCCTCTATTTTATTTTATTTTATTTTAGTATATAGTGCATCACGCAAACTTACAGAGCATCAAGTTGCTGGGGACATGTGTGTGTGTGTGTGTATATATATATATATATATATATATATATATATATATATATATATATATATATATAAATATTTCTTAATAAATTCAATTGTGTATTGTCTGAACAGTATGGTTTCTGTTAGGGACGTCGGGAGGCATACGCACTATACTGATTTCAGTACAACGTATTTAGAAGGGGGGGTAGCTTTTTAAATTTTCACTTTTTTTTTTTTCGCGCTTTACTGCACGATGACGTCAGCTCATCAGGGCAGCGAGTTGGAATGGAGCTCACCGCGCATGTATTTCTGGCCAGTTCAAATGCTTTTCGAGCGGGAGGATTCAAGCATTATGTTGGATGTATACGAGCGGGAGGATTCAAGCGTTATGTTGGATGTACACGAGCGGGAGGATTCAAGCGTTATGTTGGATGTACACGTTATGTTGGTCTCACTTCAAGGACTTTATTTAGAAGGGTCTTGCAACCGAGGGTTGGTGAGTAATATGAAGAGAGAGAGTGTGTGTGTGTGTGTGTGTGTGTGTGTGTGTGTGTGTGTGTGTGTGTGTGTGTGTGTATGTGTGTGTGTGTGTGTGTGTGTGTGTTTGTGTGTGTGTGAATGCCCCAGGTGGGATGTACTGGTGATTACTCATGGTGGTGTGGTAGGGAATACCTCAGGCTTGAACCCTATACCTTGTATGCAGGTGTTAAAGACCTGAATTCCCTACCCACCACCATTTGTAAAAAAATTGCAGATTTTTGCCTCATATTTGATCTGATCAATATCTGTATTGTATCTGTGTTTTTTAAATATTGCAATGCTTGAAATTTGATGCTGCAGTGGTAGCAACGTAGCACTGATGCCTCACAGCTGTAGGTTCTTGGGTTTGGTTCTTGGCTGGGGTGCCTTCTTTGTGGGGGGGGGTGTCTGTATCTTCTCCCTGTGTTTGTGTGGGTTTGCTTTTGTGTCCTCCCATGTTACAAAGACATGTCTGCATTATTTTTTCCTGGGCCTCTGCTGAGAATTGTTTTTTTTTCTGTTCCAAGTCAGACTGTCCTGATTAACAAATTGACAGGCATTTAAATTTCAGACTTCAGGTTTCTGAATGTTTACTTCCTTACATATTTGATGGTGCAGTGGCAGTATTGTTGCCTCACAGCTATAGGTTTTCTGGTTTGATTCTTGGCTGGGGTGCCTTCTGTGTGGAGTCTGCATCTTATCCCTGTGTTTGTGACATAGTAAAACAACTTTTTATTCTAGCAATAAATATATACTAACACAACCTTTTTTATAGCAACTTTTTTAAGTTTATGACTATTTGAAATTTGTCCTTATTTTTGGGACTGTAATACCATGTTATTGGCTTTGTCCAGGTTTTTTGTGCTAAGCTTGACAGCTATGGCAAGAACTGAATTCACTGAATATGTTTGAGGGCTGTATTCCCTCATTACTGGGTTTGTCCAGGTGTTTTGTGCTAAGAGGTTGACAGCTATGGTGAGAACTGAATTCATTAAATGATAGCCATTTAAGTTTCAGTCTTCCTCTCTTTCACAAAGCAGGTGATATGGCATAGTGGTATGTTGTTCTGACTATTTTGCACAGTGACCTTGGCAGTAAAATGTATGATGGTAACACAGCATTTTATTCTAGCAGCTTTCCAAGATTATGCAAGCAATGTTTAATGTGTTCCTGTTTTTTGCCCTTTTGACCCACCCCAATAAATTTGGCTTTTTCCAGACTTCTTTTGCTGCGAAGTTGAGATGTAGTTGAGTATTGCGTAGATTTTACAAGGAGCTGAGAGCTGCAGGGGAAGAGAAGTTTAGTGCTGATTATGCTAAGTCGGTTCTCATTGCTAGTAGCACAAAATGTTGTGTACTACCTTTTAATGCAGAAGGTTGTTGGTTCAACTCCCATAAGGGGTGAATGCTGCTGTACTGAAAGTTAAGACACTAACTATGCGCCTGTTATTAGTTTGCCATCCATTTCCTATTGCAATATTACTAGCTTATTATTAATGTAATTTAGGCAATTTATTCCTCAGGGGCATCAGACACTTTATTTTTCGGTGAAGTCATGAAATATAAAGGTAATTGCTAGCAGCAACCCCTTCATTAGTTAGATTTATTTAACGTGGAATTATTTAGATGACTTTTTTTACTACTTCAGAGATTGTGCATATTATTTACTGATAATGGTGGACTGTAGAAGTTTGACTAGACTTTTATGATGGAAATGTTCTGAATTGGCCAGTTTTGTTTCATTGTTTACTGGAAAAATGTTCAAAGCAATAGGAAGGTGTATCAAAGAGCACATCTATGTTTCATATGCAAGGGGCCTATGATTTAAAAGCAGCCCAGAATTAATTTTTATCTGCCACGGGTAAAATGTATTTTTCTTTGAATGTGGGTTTTAATGTTGTTTCAATGAATGTGAGTTTCAAGGGCAGAGAAGTTTTAATGCCAAGTTTGCTTAGCAGATGTCTTAGTGTTTGTGCTGTAAAATGCAAAATAAAACTTTCAAATGAATTTCAAATCATCATAGAAGTAAATCAGTATGCACATTAGTGTTTATGGTAAATGGAGTGAAATAGCAAAGTAATGGATCATTGGAATGGCTGCAGGGGGAGGCTCCATTCGACCATAGTTTTGTGAGGGGGAAGGGCGGCAAACTTAGACAGCCCCAGCTGAACCTCCCAACTGTCCAGATTTTCAAAGAATGAATAGATTTTTTCCTTCTTATTTTTGGTTTGTTCCTCAATTTGTTTTTTTCTGGCAAATGATTTAGGAATTAAGTCACTAAATAATGACACACTAGTTTCAGACTTTATAACCTTCAGAAAAATGCATGCTAAAATAAGACCTGTTCTATCAACTGTCCCAGTTTATACAAGAGCAATTTTAGTACTGTTTATATGTTCCCTCAATATATTTGGCCTTGTCCAGATTTATTGCATTAACAGGTTGAGAGGTACATGCAAATAAATTGCTTTATAGAATTAGGCATAGCCAAACCTCAACTGTCCCTGATTTTGGCTCAAAATGTTGCTCTTCCCCTAATGATCCCTCCACAAAATAGCAATTTTGGAAGAAAACATAGAGGGTTTACTTTACTTTTATAAATAACTGTAATGATCAGAGTTATATGTTACTTTTATTGCAGAAATGCATGTAATTCTCTAATTTTGTCAGCTGCTCTAAGTTAACTGTGTTCATATTAAAATGGTGTCCCTCCTTTGACAGGTTCCCAGTTGTATTGTCTGGCAATTTTATATTTTTGCATCACATTTTTGGTCCGTTTTTCATAAAATTGCAGTTTTCTGGCAAATTAGTGGCAAATTGTTAAAGACTGAAGTTAGAAAATAATGCAGACATTTCAGTTTCAGATTTCATACCTTTCAGAAAATTCGTACTGATGCAAAACCTACTACTATTCTATTATCTTTCTAAGTTTATAAGAGCAATATTTAAAAAAAATGACCTTATTTTTGGGGCTTTGCCTCAGTTTTATTTATGAGTTTGTTGCAGTAAGAGGTTGAGAGGTTTTGTGTGTGTGTGTGTGTGTGTGTGTGTGTGTGGTAGGTAGCATACCTCTCAACTGTCCACGTTTTGCAGAATGTCCAGATTTTTGCCCCATATTTTTTTGTCTGTTCCTCATAAATTTTGTGATTTTCTAGAAAATCATTGAAGGCTGAAGTTGCTAAATAATGACAGACATTTGAGCTTCAGACTTCATGTCCTTTAGAAAAATTCATACTAGCACAAATCCTGTTATTCTAGCAACTTTCTAAGTTCACGAGAACATTATTTAATATATGTCCCTGTTTATTTTAGGCTTTGTCCATATTTCTTGCACTAAGAGGTAGGTAGGGGTGTGTGTGTGAATGAAACATCCTAGTTAGTGGTAGCAGGTGGTTAGTAATTTACGCAAGCTCAAAACCTGTAAATTAGTTACAGAAATCGAAAGCATAAAGTCTCTACCCCAACTACCATGCTGCATTTTTCAAAGAACTGACATTTCAGGTTAATTTTCAATTCAAGGAACCGAGTTTGAGTGAATTTATATTATATTACTGAAGAGGCATTACAGCGAATGCCTCTTCATCAACACTAAAAGAGTGAACCGTGAATTACGAGAATGGCCGTAGCTTGGTTGGGGAGGGGGGGTAGCAGTTTGAGAGTTGTCAGTACAAATTTGAAAATCCTAGCTACACCCCTGGTTTCTGTATACAGTTTTAAGCTTTTAGATGTTTTTAAAAATTACAACAGTAATGTACTTTGTTTTTATTTTGATCATGTGAGGGGAAGATAAAACTATAAGTAGGGGTTTTAATGACATGACTTTGTTTCCATTCAGAGGAAGATTATATTTTTGTAACTGACGAAAAGCTGGAGTTTTAAGCTTAAAATAAACATGTGCTGTGTTTTCCACGTTTCGAGTGATTTATGCAAGTCAACTGATTCAACTGAACCAAAATTAACTACAGATACATCATCCTCTTTTATGCTCTCACCAGTTCCAACCTCCTCAATCAAAAAATATCTCTTAAAACTAAAACCCACATCACTTGCCACTGATGGACTACCAGCTTCCTTCCTAAAATTAGCTGCTGACTCCTTAACCTACCCAGTCTCCATCCTTATAAACCGCTCCATCCAGGAAGCCTATATCCCACAGATACAGAAAATTTCATATATTATTCCCCGTCATAAAGGTGGCAACTCTTATGATTTCTCTAACTATCGCCCCATTGCCATCTTGCCTCCCATATCTAAGATACTTGAGAAATGCATCCATCTCAGGTCATGCACTTCCTAAATACAAATAACCTTCTCTCCAGCATACAACACGGCTTCCGCCCATACCACAGTACAACTACCGCTCTTCTCTCTTTCACTAACCTGGTTATCAGCATAGAAATAATAATAACTTTGCATCTGCCACATTCCTAGACCTCTCAAAGGCCTTTGACATGGTCTCTCACCCCCTGCTAATAGATTCTCTTACCTCCTTATCCTTTGCCCCCAGTACTATTGCCTGGTTCAAAAACTACCTCTCAAACAGACAGCAAGCTGTCAAATGGCAAGGCACAGTATCACCCCTTCTTCCCACAACAATAGGCATACCCCAAGGCTCCATAATAGGTCCACTTCTTTTTTCTATTTTCACCAACAATCTGCATACCTCTACTCAAAATGACGCATTCATACAGTATGCAGATGATTCCACCCTAATCTGCTCAGCCCCATCACTTACCACTCTTCAACAACTCACCCAGGAATCATTTACCTCAGTGGAAAACTGGATCTAAAATACCAACTTATCCTGAACCCCAATAAAACCAAACTACTCCTGTTCACCTCCAATAAATCACAAAAACCTCTTCTTTCCTTCTCTATCACTTCCGCAAATGGTACTGTAATCTCCCCTTCTCCACATACCAAACTCCTAGGCATTGAAATAGATAACAAACTCCACTTTGACATCCATATCTCACAAACCATCAAAAAAGTCCACAAAAAAATGAGTACACTATATAGACACAAAAACTTTCTTTCAGATCAGGCACAAGTCACCCTAGCCCAATCCCACCTACTGTCTACATTAATGTATGCAATACCGACCCAAGTCAAAAAAACTGACCTTGACAAACTTGAGTCTTGTTATAATAAAGTGGCCAAGTTTGCTACCAGTTCCATCTACAGAACCCATCACTGCCTACCACTAAGGGAACTTCAATGGCTGGAATTCTCACAACTACTGACTTTCCACCAACTAGTCATCACATATAATATTCTAAAATTCCCAGCCAAAATCCCAGCACTAAAGCAACTAGTAACACACTATACAGCAAACCGTCCTCTTCGTTCTGCTGGTAAATCAGTTCTCTATATTTCCACAGCCAACAACACTGCAGGCAAAGCTCTTTTCTCACACTCTATAGCTAAATGCTGGAATAACCTCCCCTTAGCTGTGACCTCTGCTCCAAATACCTCACAATTCAAAAACAGGCTTAAATCATATCTTAGAGATTCATGGCTGTGTCCATGTACTACATAATACAATATCCATACTTCCTTCTTATTTTTTACCTCTGCGCACTCAATAAACATAACATCCTATATTGAAACCTATCTTTGCCTGTTACTATCTATGAAGTTTAACTTATGTATGTATATGATCATTTTTATTTGTTTTTTTTCTTCTCTTTTTTTCTCTCAGTGTAATTTTCTACTATAGAAAAAATGGTAATAATGTTTGTTGATAACAATGCTTTTTGTTATGTTATGTAAAGTTGTCTTTATGTGGAGCTTTTCTCCCCGGGCCTCCGCTGAAAATGGACCTCGTCCAGTCGGACCATCCCGGTTAACAAATGTAAAATAAATAAATAATAAATAAATTTATCTTATTACCGGAGGGTTACTGCTTGTTCATGCTTGTAACAAAGAAAGGTGTGTTGTGGCAAAAACCCTGCCCTCCAACATGAAGTATGCAGGGGAAAACATTTGTTTTAGTTGTCTCGTTTGCTCATACTATAAAGAGCTTGAGTCCATAAGATCAGAGTTATTGTTTATTCTATCGCTTGCAATGCAAGCATTGTTTACTTTGAAACTGTCATCCTAACTCAGTACTTTTGTACAGACACAGCAGACCTTAGCATTCCTTATGAAGGTTATGAAGCTCTAGCATACTAGGTGAAAGAACTAGCATTGATTTAAGCAGTACTTTAATGTGATAACAGAATTAGCATTAATAAGTTGGTGCGTGACAATTATTAGCTAGCAGCAATAGTGCTAAATGACAATCACCAAAACTATCTGACTGGAAATGTATACCAGTGAAAATTCAAATCCTGATAATTTTTTCAGGTGTGCTATAAACTGACACTGTTATTACTAACAATAAAATACTGAGGTTTGCACCCGTCATACCTTCCTACACCTATAGTATTAAGCTGAGGTTGTACAAATATGAGAATATGGAATGGTTACCTCAAGAGATGTCTTATTCTCCTCTGTATTGCTTTATGATCTCTGAAATAAAAATTAAAATGAAAAACACATTTTCAGTTACACTCTTGTAAATGGCAAATCATTCTGGTGTGTACTATGAAGGTAATAAATCAGTCTTCATATAATGTGGCTTAGTTCAAGTGATTCTAATAACATCCTAACCCACTTGTCTCTGACATTAACCTTTTACAAAATAATAAAGTACTGCCAAGTGCTTTTGTAACATAACACTGAGAAGAATTAATACCAGGTAACAATATTTTACTGAAATAGTAATATATATATATATATATATATATATATATATATATATATATATATGTATAGGGTTCCTATCACATAGTCTAACTTGTACAAGTTCAAATCCCATATGGTCGAGACCATAAGTTCTAACTTGTACAAGTTTGAGCACTTAAATGGAAATCTCCATAAGGGGAGATTTCAGTTCATTTCAATGTGGTGCGATCTCGGAGTTGGTATATTTAAGTAGCGACAGGTGCAGGGGGCGCAGTTTATTTTGTTTTTACTTCTTTTTATTTATCACTAGTCGAAGTTTTGTAACTTTGAATGGAATGGTTCGAACATTTCGTGTTCAAAGTTATAAAACTTCAACTATGTGATATAGACCCTATATATATATATATATATATATATATATATATATATATATATATATATATATATTATTTAGCAAATACTCTGTTAATCGCATCATCTTGTGCAATATAAAAGCTACCTAAAAGCAAAAGTCAGTTTGTTGTATATGTAAAATCATTTGTAAGGCTTTTAAAAGGGAGAGGTTCCTTAACTTATTTCATATGAAATCAAAAGAGACTCATAGAAAATGTTACCCTATTATACTATTACTTTCAGGTTAGTTATTCATCATTTACAATTTTTGTTCCAGAACAATGAGTTTCCTTTGGTGTTTTTGTGATCTGGCATAATGGAATACATTGGTAAGATTGATAGCATGCATTATCAACACTGACAGGATTAAAAAACATCATCGACATCAGCTAATATCAACAGCTGAGTATGTTCAAACATAGAACCTCAAAACAGCAATGTGGTGACAAAACAGCTATGTCCTCAAATTTGTGGCATGTGAAACTAAACATCCAGGTGAAGACTAACAAAATATACACTTTGTAACACCCAACGTCCCCCAAACACAAAACACCTGAGGTGATACGTAGATGTCAACAACCATACAATCTACACCAGCTGCAAAAGAAAATACCGTTTAACAGTCTTACAAGTGTACTTGTAATAAAACTGGAAAGAGTGAGGGGCTATACATCCATCAATGAAAGAATAGTAAGTGTAAGAAGCAAAAGCAGTGATCTTAACAAAGGCAAACAGTAAGCAAATGTGAGATGGCATTGTTCAACACTTTAGTTGGTAAAGCAGGTATGTCTTATGAAAACTATCTTCAGAAGAAAAGCTTTAAGAAAATAAGGCATAGAAGAACAATCATTACTTGCTAATAATTTAGCAAATTGGTTATGTCTGCATCTTAGTTTAGGCCTAAGAGGTGACAAAGGAGTAGTTATAGATAGCAGGAGATGAAACTCATCAGACCTGTTTTGTTCTTTAACAATTACAGACATAACTGCCCATAAATCAGCAATAAATAAGCAATGTTTTCTGCACAGGAGTGCCAGTCTTCAGTGAAAAGGTAACAGTCCTTTATGACTTTAATGTTTGCTCTTCTCTATGCTAATCTGGCATGCTTGCATACTTTATTCACTGTTTGTATTAAGTCACATTCTGATGGCATGTACACAGAAGTCTCAAGGGTTATACAACATAATTTAGTATATCCCATAGTGACATCAACTAACAAATAAGGTGAGGTGCATCCATAAAGTTTGGTGGATGTGCCTCTGTGCATGCAGGATGATGCATCCATTAAAGTCAATGGATGCATGTCATTCTTTCCCTAAGTTGTGTTCAGTGGCTCTACATTAGGGAAAGCAGTACTTTCAAAACATTGCCATTTCAAGAGGAGCATGTGAAAATCTTTGCTGAGGAGGCAAAAATGCTGTTTGGTATTTTGCTCACCATATACTATATATATATATATATATTTTTTTTTTTTTTACTGAACAAATCAGTTTAACAAAGATTAAATGAATAACATTCCGGTTTTTAGATGAGGTTACTGTGGACCACATTCTGAGAACCCAATCCATACATTTCGCTTGATTTCTTCCCAGAGATATAACTGATATAAAACTACAAAACATGCTAAACTACCATTTCCTTGTGCCATAATGATCCAGTGTCCCTTGTCTAGCATTACCATTTGTATCTGCTCTCTGCATTTCCTCCTTTATAAAAATAATTGATCTGCTTCTTATAATCTTTTCTTCTTCTTCCACTGTAGGTTTCATAATTTGGTATACTGAAGTCCCAGTCATAGTTGATATATACCCATCAACTGGTCTTGATTCAGCATCTGGAATGAAAGAAAGTGAGCTGAATGAACACAGGTCACCACACCAAAAAGACAGGAAGTTTCAACTGTTTATTGTTAAGCGCCTTTCGTCTTAGTTGATCCCAAGACTTCTTCAGACAAAGAAAAAGCACACACGCCCCTTCTTTTATCTTACACAATTAAAATGTTACATACACCCATTGGTTACAGAAATGTTGAGTCATTAAATTAACCTAAAGAGCTTTTAACTTCAAAGCAAAAGCCTGCCCACTGTAAGCAGATCACTATACAATGAATAAATAATACGGTCTTTAGACATAAGTAAAATCAGTAACAAACAAATACCATAAAGGCAATAACTGCCCGTTTGAACTTTTTGAACAATTCCAACAACTATTACAACAAGAGGGGGAGGAAGGACAGGTAATTGACACTCTTGTAGTGTCAAACAAGCCTACTATTTTGTTGAACACCAACCTGGATATTAAAATCTTTAACATTACTGACATCGCTATTGAACAACCTTTAGTGGAACTTTTAGCAAAAGGAAATACATTTGTTCACGACATTAAAGCTGACTTGGTAAAAACGGTCATTGATTTTAAACTTTTTTCAAGGAAACTTAATTTGAATGTACTACTTGGGGACAATTCTGCTAACAACAACAGGCTACATGTGTCTAGTACCTTTTCACCAGCTCTGCATCATGAATCCATAGCACCTTTTGACACAATGTGTGAACTTGACCTGAGATGTTCCTTATATAAAAAAGGTATACAAAGTCATGTTAGACCTAACATTACCTCCGTAGAAAGGAAACTTTTATGGTCCATAAAGGAAGCTGGGGTTAGGGTAATGCAACCAGACAAAGGTGGTAGTGTAGTAATTATGGGTCAAGATGATTATGTAAACAGGATGTTGAGTGTTTTAAAGGGTGATACATATGAAGTAAGATCCAGGCATGAACTGAACACAGCGTACAACAGGATTCATTCATATCTGAATGACCTTTTCATTGAAGGGAAAATTGACATTGTATCCTTCAATTATCTTTCTATGTTAGCCCCCAGAATCTCTAAACTTTTTGGGATTCCTAAGAGTCACAAATCCATCCACGATCCACCAATGAGACCACTGGTTGATGCTAGGAATAGCATAACATATCCATGTGCCAAATTTGTGGACAACATACTCAAAAAATACGTGGCTATGGAACAGGATATCTGCAAAGACTCACGGTCATTCTTAGAGTTCATCAATGACCTCGAATTTGACCATAATCTCAACTTCTTTACTGTGGACGTGAGGGACCTGTATTCCTCCATCCCACATGGGGTGGCCATTGAGTGGGTAAACTTCATGCTGAGAGAGAGAGGTGCACCAACATTAGAAATTTCCTTAGTGGATGAATTACTTGACATTATTTTATCCAGCGACTATTTGATCTTTAATGACACTATTTTTTTATAGAAGGTAGGTGTAGCCATGGGGTAACCTTGTGGTGGTAGCTTTGCCAACCTCATCATGGCTTATTGGGAACAGGAAATCATCCGGAAGAACGAGATTATTAATAACAAAATAGCCTTTTATACACGATTTTTGGATGATATATTTATGTTGATCAGAGGTGGTGAAGCAGTTGCCATAGAATTGGTGGATTTCTTCAATTCTACCACCAACTTCCTTTCTTCTACACACACATTTAGCACTGACCAAATTGCCTATTTAGATGTGGATTTATGGAAAGATTTAACTAGCAATGCATTGTGTGCTAAAATTCATAGGAATTACACTTATTGTAACACCTTCCTTCACTACAGCAGTTGTCATCCAACTTATCAAAAGAGATCTGTAGTAAAAGGGCACCTCGTTAGGGCTGCCCAAATGGTTTCAAAATTCCCAGATTTTATAGAAGAATGCAACCCACTCAGATCTATGTTTTTTGGGTCGGGGTTATCCCAAACAACTTGTTGATGAATTAACTCAAGAGGTTAATTACAAGAGAGAACAGGGGACATACCAACCAATTTTAAAAGGCCCCCATAGGAATGAGTATTCAACAAACCAGCTCATGACCCAACCTACAGTGAGTCCACTTCCACCATTCTGTAGTCTTTTCACATTATTTAGTATTGATAGTAAGATCATTTCATCTATCCCTCAGAAAAACTGGGTGTTTATTCAGAATAACAACAACCTCAGAAATAAACTACCCGAGTTCCCAAAAATTACCTGGAGGAGAGGAAAGAATTTAAAACATCTCTTGGTGGTAAATGGGTCGCACTTTCCTATCAAGAAAGGTATGTTTCAATGCAACATGTGCAACTTTTGTTCCCACATGGATACAGGGGAACAGTTTAGAGTCAGAGGTCAAAAATATAAAGTCAAACACAAATTCAGCTGCCAATCCAAAGCTGTTGTCTATCTTGCTCAGTGTCAACAGTGTCCAGCATTTTATATTGGCAAAACGGACAGGAAACTTCGGGAACGTGTTTACAAGCACATATATCACATCAGGAAATTAAAAATGATCATCGCACTGGCAAAACATGTAGCTGACATTGTCAACCATAAATTTTTGTTTAGGGCTATTGACTGTATAAATTCTGATGGGAGAGGAGGACCCAAAGCCATCCATCTTGAAGTATTAGAACTCACGTGGCAAATTAGCATGGACGCCAGCACATTCCCAGGTTTAAATGAAATGTGCTCCTTTCATTGTATTTTAAAATTGAAGAGCCTCCTAAGATGATTTGGCTGTACATATTGTTCAGCATTTAACATTCACTGTTTAATATTTAATATTCAACATTTAGCCTCTTAAGATGATCTAGTTGCACATACAGTTTCACATTTATATTTAATGTTCAATGTATTCTTGCATTTCTTAATGCTGTTGAGGCAATTTTAACTATCCTAACTGTTTATCATTAGGAAGTTTTTAAGAGATTGTTTTGGTCAGGTTTAGGATAGGCAGAACTAGTTTTAACTTTTGACACTTGTAACAGTATGTGTCAGGTTTATTCTGTCAGTGAGTATTTGTCGTACGAATGTTTAAACTAGCAGGTATGGCTTTCAACATATATGTTAGCTACTTATTCCTTTTATGCCAACAGATGAAAGTTTGTAGCCCGTTTGCTTAATTCACTGTGTTGTGATCTGTATATAGTGGGCAGGCTTTTGTTTTCAACTTAAAGGCTTCGTAGGTCAAACTGATGACTTAATGTTTGGCTTTTAATTTTTTGTTTGCATGAAAGTTAAAACTGGCAGTTATTGCCTTTATGGTATTTGTTTGCTACTGATTTTACTTATGTCTAAAGACGAAAGCTTGCAGACCGTACTATTTATTCATTGTATAGTGATCTGCTTACAGTGGGAAGGCTTTTGCTTTGAAGTTAAAAGTTCTTTTGGTTAATTTAATGACTCAACGTTTCTGTAACCAATGGGTGTATGTAACATTTTAATTGTGTAAGATAAAAGAAGGGGCATGTGTGCTTTTACTTTGTCTGAAGAAGTCTTGGGATCTCCTAAGACAAAAAGCGCTTAACAATAAACAGTTGAAACATCTTGTTTTTTGGTGTGGTGACCTGTGTTCATTCAGCTCGCTTTCTTTTGTTCCAGTTTGTGAGTTTTTCAGTTTGTGCGTTGATTCAGCATCTGTTAGAAGAATCGTGACATACTTCATCTGCCAGTCACTCCAAACAGGAAATTAACTTTATTCTTAGCTAGAAACTAACTTTATGCTCAGTTAGGGTACTGGTACACAGTACTTATCATTTATTTATGGTGTTCCTCTTTCAGTGTCCTACCTACCCAATAGCATTTGGTTTGCATGATAGATACAGTGGCAGCAGGTCAGTGCAACTACTCTACTTAGGTGATTACATGGATATCTGCTCTGATCGAGGGATGGGGATTTACAAATTCCTTTCAGTCTATTGTCTTTGTGTGTACACTTTAAAACCTAGAAGCTAAAGTCAGGCTTTTAGGCAACTGACAGCCAGTCATGTATATTTCACTCAATTTGTTCATCCATTTCAAAGCACACTCTTATCTGACATGCCCATTATCTTTTCGAAAAATTTTTTCAAAATCAGTTGGTTATTTCCTGGCAGACAAATAAATATAATACTTTCCTTCCAAGCAGCTCCATATTTTGATACCAGTCTAAAATGCAATAATCTTGCTGGTTGTGCTGAAATGATAACAATGATTCTTAAATGCAAAAAGAATATTTACTTTCAAGCTTTAGAATCAACTCCAAAAAAATGTGAAGATTTAACTATCACAGCTACTAAAATGCTTTATAGAGAAAGCAACATTATCCTGAGCCGATCAGATTTAAACTATTCAAAGTACACTTTTCAGATATGATTAGCAATCTGAGAGGCCTGCTTAAAACATGAATCTAAGAAAATATTTTACATGGGAACATGGGAGCAGTACAGGTGTCCCAGGTACTCAAAAATCACTGTCACAAAGCCATGGTTTCAAGTGGTTTGTAGCTTCGGGTGTCTGCAGATCACACTTATACTTGAATATGAGTTTAGCAAGTAGCTGGAAGTAGCAGTGGGACCTGCCAAATACTGGTAAGGACATTTTAGACTTAGGGAGCAGGAGGAGAATTTCTGTTTAGGGAGAGGGGGTTGGAGTTGTAAGTTTAGAAAGCCTTTAAGATTAGGGAAGGGGTGTAGAGATTTAGAGTAAGGGAGTGAAAACTCAGGCTGGGAACTGGAAGGGAGTTTTAAGGTTAAAGTTTAGGTTGGTGTAGGTCTATACAGTTTTATAGGGCCAGGTGTGGTGAGAGCTATGTACAAGTGGGAGATCGAACAAACAGGGGTCTGAACACTTGCATTTTAGAGCAAATGACAGCAAGCAGTTGTGTTGTAAGCTTCTAGCATGAGTACCTGTAGTAGACCAGTTTTACATTTAATTTATTCAGTAAGGCAGGATAAATTGTGTGAATTCTAGGGTAATACTAGATGCATTTTGCTTTACTGGTATGTTAGTACTGTTTCAAAAGCCATCACACAAGAATAATACTAAGAAGGAACTGCTATGAGCTATGTATACCTTTTATAATCACAAGTCAAGGAATTTTCAACCCGTTATACTTGATGGTGATTTATTTCTGTTGTTGATTTAACCAGAGCCACATTCAGATGTTTCTTTTATGTAAATGAAGATCCAACTATATGGCTGAGTTCCCCTCTTGCTGTTATACTAACCCAGCCATATAGTCTCCCTGGGATTCATGAATCTCCATGCAAGAATAAGACAATTCTTGCACAGAGCGGTCCGTGTCCATTTAGAACAGCAGCTTGCCTTGCTTATGCATGAAGGTGTGCTGCTGTTTAATCTAAATGGACATGAACCATGAATGAGTGCAGGGGGCATCTCTGAGTAGTGCACGGACACTAAACTCACCCCCTGCACTCAGAAAGTGCCGAAGAGCACTTTCTAAGCTGAACTGGAATAATATTAGAGCTTTGCTCTAATATTATGCCAGTATTTCAGTGTCTGCGGACACTGAAATGATAAAATGATCATTTCAGTGTCCATGGACCCTGAAATAAAAACGGCAATAAGAAAGCAATGCAGGGGGTGTGTTACAAGTTCTGTGACACACCCCCTGCATTGTTAAAGTGCCGTAGAGCACTTTTGCATCCTGCTAACGCAGTAAATGTGTGCAAATGCACACATAATGGGGGATAAATCCCCCAAAAGTGAAAAAGCACAAGCACAGCCCCACAAACATAAAAAGTTGACACAGGACAGGTCATGCAACACCATGAATCACGTAAGGGTAGAAGTCTGAAAGCAAATGTATGGCAACATTCCCTCACAGCAGTTCATGTTAACAAACGTGCAAATGATGGGGGAAATAAAACTGCATTAGGGACATGCCTGAAAAATTGCCCCACACACTTAGAAAGTTGATAGATAACAGGATATGTATTAGCAGGAGTCCCTGAAGGATAGAAGCCTGAAAGCCAAATCAATGCCAGTATTTCACGATTGCAGTCCAAAGTAGTTGTCAGAACACCACAATACACACCCATATAACCTAATAATATCATAATAATATATAACATTTTTTCAGTAGCCTAAGGAATGTTTAAGTGTAGCTAAGTGGGAGTGCACATTATGGCCATTTGCTTAGCATAGCTTAAACATCCCATAGGAGCTAAATGCAAATAGACAGGTGAAATTTTAAAGCCAAGGTAGTGTAGTGGTTAGAGTCGCAGCGTTACATGCAGGTGCTCATGGTTTGAGTTGCAAGACAGGCAATTTATTTTCCTATGTGAAAGTAGTGTTAAAATTATTTTAGTAAACTTAAATTATGTAGCAACTATTTTTTTGTCAACCAGGGTAGTGCAGCAGTTCCAAAAGTGAAATGTCAGTGTAGAAAAGATGTGAAACACCAATATAAACACAAGTGCTCCATACAGTATAGTCACACAAGAATGTAATTTAATGAAAGCACATAGGGGAACTCATGGAAGGTAAACATAAAATTATAATGTGTATATAAATATTATTTTATAATAAAGATTTATAAGTATAATATGCTTAAACGTGCCGTTATCACTCCATGCATCAGACCTTTTTCTGCCCAGGAACAAAATAGTCAGACCTACAAAGTCTCAAATCCGGGATGCTGTCCTCTACAGTCACAACAAAATGCCACTACACCATCTGAGCTGTGAAAAACTGCATTGCTTTAACAAACATATCATGCATTCTGGTCATTTAACATTAATGAAAAAAAAAAAAACAGCCCCAAGTGTCAGACCCATAATCCTGGGGATGATAGTCAGAGAAATACCACTACATCATCTGAGCTGTAGGAAACAATGTTGTTTTTTCAAACATATCATGCAACAGAGGCATACAATATTAGGGGAATAAGTTTTGTGGAACAAGTCACGTGTTGTATATAGACGCATATAGATATGTCTGATGAAACATATATATGAAAACATAATCATAATATAAATATACACATATAAAAATATAAAGGAAGAAAAAAAAAAAATATATATATATATATATATATATATATATATATATATATATATCACATGCAGTGCAGTTACACCTCAAAACCATCTCTCTCAACCTGTTAGTGCAAGAAACCTGTATAAAATCTGTAAATGGGGGAATGGGTCACATATAGGGACTTATTTCAAATATTGCTGTTACAAATGAAGACATTTGCTACAGCAACAGGGTGTGTTCAACAGACAATTACTGAAGGATATGAGGATGGAAACTGAAATGTTATGTCATTATTTACTGACATAAATCCTTGGATCATCACCGTGATTTACCAGAAAAATATAAATAAATTGTGGAACTGAACAAAAGTATGGGCCAAACATCCAGACATTCCGTGAAAATCCTGGCAGTGGAGAGGTATGCTCAGAACCTCTTAGTGCAATGAATCTGGACCACGCCTGACAAAGTGGGGGGACAAAGGCATAAAGATAGGGACATATCCAAAATACATCAGTAGATAAGCTGAGAAAGTTGATGTAGTAACACCATATGTCCTAACATATATCGACTGAAATATCACAATTCCAGGACTCAGTTGCTTTCCATTAGTTAGTGACCTCAATCCCCACATCATCCCACTGATTTGTAAGAAACAAAAAATCTGTGTTTCAGTTCAACTAAAGCTCCGTAACACTCCTTCTGAAACACAACCACACCACCACAGTTGAACAACAAACAGTTCCACTACACGACAACACTGTAACCAGCTCGACTGCTGAGACTTAGTAAAACCAATAGTTGATTTTATTTACATAAAATGTTAAGCGCTTTCACTCACAAAAATTGTGAGCTTCTTCAGAACAATCAATCATTCCTACATACTGTTTAAATACATAAAATGGCGCCAAACTATTTGATAACAGTCAACCATTCTTAAAGAAACATGATACCATATGAGGTAGATATAAAATGTAACATGAAATTCACACATATATAAACATAATATACCTAGTAAAAATAATACAAAAGTGTAAAATACAAAAAATGATGATGCATAATTAATTGATTATCTTCTTCTGTCCAACATAATCCGATGTCATGCGAATAGCTCTCACACATTGCCCCTTAAAAATGTTATATTTCATTTTTCTCGGATGATTGCTGGAATATTCTAAATAAGAATTGGTATAAGTATTTTTTTCTATAAATTTTCAATTTAAACTCATTAGACCCTTCAAATACATAGGTGTCCAAATATGGAACCCCTGTAGAAGAACTTGTAATTGTAAACTTCAGATAGTCGCTGTTGATATTAATGTGTTCCAAAAACTGGTTGAGGCGTTCACCATCCCCTTCCCACAAAATGTAAATATCATCCAGAAATCTGGAATAGTAACTCATGTCTTTAAAAAATTCACTATTGAAGATAGCTGAGTTCTCCCAATCAAGCAGAGCCAAGTTGGCATATATGGGGGCACAAGCGGCCCCCATAGCTACCCCCTTGGTTTTCCTGAAGAATTCTCCTTCAAAATAGATGTAATTGTGTTCTAACACAATAGACATAAGCTCTAACACTAGACAAGTGCTATCCCAGTCTAGATTGCCATACTTGTGAATACTATTTTGGAAGGCTTCCATCCCTTCTTGTTTGGGAATACTGGAGAATAAGTCGACCACATCGATCGATATATATGTCAAATTAGGTTTCCAACTGTTAGTTGGAAAATTTTCCAAGAACTGCCAAGAGTCCTTAACCATGTGTTCCACTTTGTCATAAATATGTTTCAAATTAGTGTCTATAACAACACCCAAGGGGAAAGTTTTGGACCTACTGCCAGATATAATTGGTCTAAAGGGCGGATTTTCCTCACTCTTGTGAGTCTTAGGTATCCCTATTAAAGTGGCAAGTTGGGGAAATTCCACTTTCATAAATTTATACAAGTCCTCTGATATTCTCCTATCAAGCAGAAACTCCTCTATGTGCAAATTTATTCTTCTGTATGCGATATTAATTTCATTTAATGATACTATCTCATAATTTCCTGAAGTATGCAAAATTTCATACATTCTCGTACTATATTCAGACCTGTCAAATATCACGATACCACCACCCTTATCGGCTTTCATTACCCTGATGTCTTTGTTATTACTTAATTCCTTGAGTGTGTGCCAGTCTGATTTAGTTAAGTTGGTATTAACCTTCCTATTTCTTCTGTTCTGTAATTGGTAAATTTCCCTTGTGACTACGTTATCAAACAACTGAACAGTAGGATGCATAATGGGGACAAAGCTGCTTTTTTTCTTTAATTTGTTCACATTCCCTCCAATTTCCTCACTACTTCTGAAAAGAAGGCTTAAATTTAGCCTCCTAATAAATAGTTTGAACTCCTGAAGACAGTCAACTAATTTAAAACATCCTGTAGGTATGTATTTCATTCCTTTTGATAGTATATCAAAGTGAACCTTGTTAATGGGAAGTTGTGTATAATTATATATCTTAAAATTTTTGTACTTAAATATTGAGCCAACAACCTCAATTCTACTTTCATTTCCTTCTTCCTCAACTTCCTTGGATGTACTACTAATGTTTAATACTAGTGTCCCTTCTTTCTCCAATTTCTCCCCCTTGTCCATTCTGTATGTTCTCCTTCTTCCATGTCCCTGTGAAAATTTGAATTAAAGGGATGCAAATTGTCATTATATATTGACTGACTTTCATACCTATGTGTTCTGTCATCAAATTCTCTAACTGTACTGCTGGAGGGGTATACAGATGGCCTCAAGTGTTTCGTCTCACCCCAAGTGTATGACACACCCTTACTGTATTGTTCTATGTCTCTGTGAATTTTCTTACACTTCTTTTCATATATTTTATTAGTCTTCTGCTCCACTAATTCAAATTGCTTAATATACAATCTTTCAAATTGAGGAAACATTAAATCCTTAATAATAATTTAATTTAACTGTTCGACTTCATTCATCAGTTTACACAATTTCTCGTCATTACATTTTATCAATAAATTCATGTATTGCGTCCCAAACGAGTCAAATAAATTAGTAAATTCATTTTTGGTGTTAATTGATAAATCAACACCCATAGGTGTCTTAAAAAAACCTTAGTCCCATCGGGACAATGTGAACATCTATACATTTGGTAAGGTATGCATTATCTAACTTAACAGAATTGATCGTATTTAGCTTTTTCCCAAAAGAATATATAAGGTCTTTCAAAGTTCCTTTAATATTATGAGGGTCAAAATTGTCATTCTTATTAGCGTTCCGCTCACTGTCAAAAACGCAGTTGTGCTCCAGAAATGTTTCTAAATGACCACCCGTAAAAGTGCTAACATTATTCTTATTAGAAAAACCATCAATAACAGTACCATTAGTTGCCGCTTGCACACTCCCATAAGTCCGCATGTTAGATTTCCTTTTTGGTCTAGCTCCAGTTCGAATGGCTTTGTCGAACTGGTTATTAAACGAAAAGTCAAATGTAAAGTCATTGGATGTAACCTTGTTAAAACCAAGTCCATTTCCTTGTAACTGCATCGGTAGGTCAATATCTCCCGTATTATGAATGATTTGTCCATTCGGTATCTCCGGTGAAGAAGTAACCAAAGAATTAACCACAGAATTGCTCCTATTACTCACTAACTCGCCATCCATACTCAATCTAATAGAATTTTGCGAATTGTGCTGAAGCAAGTCTTTCTCAGACAGTAATTTCGAACAGTTCCTTTAACCTGCGGGCTGACCATTAAACATGTTCATAGCCACTTGACTGTCGTGAGTATTGAATAATGATAGCAACTTGCTCACTTCGCCTCTCAATAAGGATACTTCCGACTGAAGTCTCCTAATTTCATCAGATTTAATGGGTGAGGGCAAGTTGGTGCTGAGTGGTGTAGATTCCATATGGTCAACAACAGAAACAAAAAATCTGTGTTTCAGTTCAACTAAAGCTCCGTAACACTCCTTCTGAAACACAACCACACCACCATGGTTGAACAACAAACAGTTCACTACACGACAACACTGTAACCAGCTCAACTGCTAAGACTTAGTAAAACCAATAGTTGATTTTATTTACATAAAATGTTAAGCGCTTTCACTCACAAAAATTGTGAGCTTCTTCAGAACAATCAATCATTCCTACATACTGTTTAAATACATAAAATGGCGCCAAACTATTTGATAACAGTCAACCATTCTTAAAGAAACATGATACACAACGGTTATGGGGACAAAACCAAAGATATTAGCCAGACACCTGGACATCCTACAAATATGTGGACATAACACAACAGTAGGGAAACTACACTGAGCTACTGAGGAATGTCCAAACTACAATCAGACTGACATAACACTATCCAAGTCCAGCTCTGGGGCTATACACATGCATTAGCAAATATAACAGGCACTACAGGGATGTAACACTACTGGAAAACAGACACTGATGTGAAAGTGCATACCCAAAAAAATTGCACCACAGTCACAGCAACATACCAGTAAGCAAACTGAACACTACAGTATGATGACTGTGTGAGCAACAAAATCCCATTTGCCACTCACACATTACCCCTACATATACTGCCCCAAGTCACTGTGTAGTGGGAATCATGGCGTGTTACAGGACATGTCACTGTCTCTATGTACAAACATATACAGGTGATAGGGAACAAGAAACTGGAGCAGCATGTACAGTCAGATAGAAAGGGCCCATGGCACTCTCGTGTAATCCCCTCCCTATACAGCCCAAATAACATGTACACATTGCTATTCAATCCTGACAGTCTTTTAACAATGGGCAGACTTACACAGACCACTCAAATGCACAGTTTCCCAGAGAATGTATAGGCACAGGATTCATATCTATGGCAGCTTCCTTGTTACGTGTCTGGGGGTCTATGACATCAGTGGGGTGGTAGCAAGAATGAATGCAATAAATAATGATACTTCATACCTCTGAACCTCAGTGCGTGACATCTGGACAAAGCCTGAGATAATTGGGGGACAGAGGCCCAAACATGGGGTATATTAGACATATTGCTGTGATAAATGTAGACAGCTGCTACATACATACTGGCTTTGTTGTAACATATCTTTTTTGAGGTATATAAAGTCAGTAACACCAATGGATGTTAGCATTTACTGACTGCATTCCCCAGAGTATCCTACTGATTAGCCAAGGACAACAACTGTCTGGGGAACAAACCAAACATATGAGCCATGCATCTGGACAGGGTCTAGGCCTCTGGACAGTGTAGAGATATGACCACAGAGATTTAACAGAATGGAAATCACCTTACAGCTGCCAAACGTATCACCCAGCATCGTATGAAGTGCAGGAAGACCAACATGACACTCCCTCACATCCCCTCTGCGAAATTACCCATGTATTTTCAAATATAGCATGCACTACAGGGATGGAACTGTAGTGAAAAGCAGAGAGTGGTGCAAAAATGTCCACCCAAAAACATTTGCAACACAGTCACAGGAACATACCAGTACCCACAATGAACTCTAGAGTAGAACAACTGTCTGAGCAAACATATCCTGATTGCCAGGCTCATACTACACCAACATATACTGGCCCAATTCACAGAGTACTGGCAATCCTGAGGTGTTACAGAGCATTTCACAGTCAGCCCCTACATGCATACAAACATGATAGACCACCAGCAGCTGTAGCAGCATGCAGAGTCAGATAGGTAAAGGATGTATGGCACTCACATCTTCGAATCTCCCTACCCAGCCCAATAAACATCTACACATAACACTGCTACACAGTCTTGGCAATCTGTTCACAATGGACAGACAGACATAACTGTCATATGAACAGATGTCCACAGATTTATCAGGGTGTGGAACCATAATCCTGGCCACCAATACATACCATGGCCAGGAGTCTGCCATGTGATTGGCATGATAACTGGAGTGCAGTTGGTAATTAATGATATACCATACATCTGCACCTTGTAGTGCAGGACATCTGGACAATGCATGATGTACTTGTGGGACAGGGGGGCTGGAAAGAGGGATATATCACACATAATGGTGTTACAAACTGAAACAGTAACTGGTGTTACACATGTTGTTGTAACCTAACATCCCTGAAGGATATGATGTCTGGAACACCAATGAATGTCAACAGTTACTGACTACAATTCTCACATTATCCTACCCACCCCACAAAAACAGACATTGTTCGAGGAACAGACCAAGCATATCAGGCAAACATCTGGCCATTCTGTGGACAACATGCCAGTTGAGAGGTATGTTAGAGGCATATCACTGTCAGATGTCAAGTCACCCAGTAAATGCATGTCCAGACTAACCCTATCAATCTAGCAATCCTCCATGTGTATAACAGCACTAATAACATGCAATCTGTACCCAGTTCTGGAGCTTTGTCCCCCGTGTTGTTGGCCTGCCTCCACATGTCCTGTCCTGTGAGGTATTTCTACCTATTGTCTGTGAAGCTGTAGCCCCCACATCTCCATAATGTCCCCCATGCAGGCAAGGAAAATGGGCAAAGCCCACATGAAGGTCGTCCCATATGTTGGAACTAGCAGGCCCACACCACAATACTATGTGGGCACCTACAAAGCTTTATGGCCTCAACAATACCCAAAATGACATCAACTTCCTCAAGGTAGGTTGAACGCCTGTGTTGGACAGCAGCAATAGACAACTACCATCATAGGTAGAAATAATCGCAGGGCAGGCAAAGAAGGAACAGGTGCCTCATTGGAAGCCATGTCACCTTGTTCTGCACAAGCAAATAAGGTCACAGGTGATGTACCCTAAGGCTGTCTTTGAGTGCAAACTGGAGACATCCACCAGTGCCAATCACTAGGCCTTCAGATGTTTGTCTACAGTTCCAGAGGCAACATACATATCTGCTCGACTGTAGTGGTCATCAATAACACCAGATACACATATGCCATGGATGTAGGCAACCAGCTGCAGACAAGTGAAGTGTAAACATCACCCCCCTGTCCCCCCATAGGTACACATGTGCATGTACATCACCTTCCCCTCCCTCATGATCAGGAAGCAGGTCTGTAATGCCCTCTCAAAGGCAACACATAGAGGTCTCCATAGGCCTAATACCATTCCTGGCTGCATCCAACATGAACACAGGCATGAGTTCTCATACCCATTCTGCAGTGTAGTCAACCACAGCCTGAGCACCGGTGTCATCACATCTGCACAGAGGACAGACAGACAGTGGATAGAAAACAGGTTATGTATTAGCATTAATGTTCAGAAGGATACAAGTCTGAAACTGAAATGCATGCCATAATGTCATGACAGCAGTCCTCAATGACATGGCCAAAAACTGCAATACTTTCCATTTAACATAGTAATATAATGTTAATAGAAAATAGGTGATAAATAAAAATATACAGCTGAAATCCCCAAACCAAGATAGTGTAGTGGTCAAAGTCCCAGTTTTGCATGTAGGTGTACATGGTTTGAGTAATACAGCAGGCAATTCAAATTTACATGGGAAAGCAGTATTAAAAGTGCTGTGTTCCCATTAAAATATGTGGCAAGTTATTTTTGTCACACAGGGTAGTGTAGCTGGTGTAAAATGAATGTGTGAGTGCATATAACATATGAAAATACCCATGAATACACGTGTCACATACAGTATAGTTAGACCCCTTGCTACTGTAATGAAAGCACATACAGCCATGTCATGTAATGGAAATCATATACACTTACTAAATTAAGTCATTAGTGTGGTATATTATGAGAATGAATTGTGAGCAATGGTTAGCAGTGCTCAGCTTTGCTTTGCAGGTTTAACAAAACATTTCTGTTGTCCTCACCTGTCTCTCTGGGGTTTGAGTGTCCAAATTCACCTCCAAAGTCTGTACAAATGCACAGCTATTGCTGTATAAGAAATGGATAGCTATGGACCTTCTATACACCTGTCCTCCACATCCGTAGCTGTCTTCCATATTTTTCTTCCCTCTGCATGCCCCTTTTCCACCATTTTTCTATTACACCTTTCTCTTTTCTTTTAAAGAATTAGTGCAGGTGTAAGCATGAGTAAGCGGTTGTAAGAGCAACAAAATTACCAACCCTGCCAGGTCTTGAACCCAGGGCCTTGTACGACATAGTCAGAGCAATGTACCACTAAACCATTTGAGCTGCAGGAATTGCTAATGCTTTTTCCAACATATGCTCATTCAACAGTAGGGAAAAGTTTCCGTAGAATTAGTCAGGCCTCGTATTTATACATATACACATGTAAATATGTATGAAGATACATATACATGGACAAATATATACATAATATAAATAGTGATATACATATAAAATATACATATACTATATATATATATATATATATATATATATATATATATATATATATACACACACACACACACACACACACACACACACACACACACACACACACACACACACACACACAAAAACATAAAAAGAAACTATACATCTATAGAAATAAAAAAAAAATATATATATATATATATATATATATATATATATATATTTAGATAGATAGATATACGCTCATAACATGTAGTGGGGTCATACCTCAGAATCAAACCTACCAACTCCTTACTGCAAGAAATCTGACCCAAGGCTGTCCAAATGGGGGGGCAATGGGACAAAACTAGGGACATATTTCAGATATTGCTCTTATAAGTGTAGAATGTTGCTAGAGTGCCAGGGTTTGTTTCAGCATACATGTTCTGAAGGATGTGAGTTCTGAAACTGAAATGCATATCATTACTTACTGTCAGAAATCCTCAGATCCTCACAGTGATTTACCATGGATATGAAAATAATGCATCTATGGAACAGACCAGAAATATGAGCAATAAACCTGGATATACTGCAACAAACCAGACACTCCCGAGGTAGGCTCAGAACCCCTTAGTGCAATGGACCTGGGCCAGGCCTGACAAAGTCAGGGGAGAAAGCCATGGAAATAGGGACATATGTAAAATACTGGAGTAGATAAGCCGACACAGTTGCTGCAGTAACACCCTCATGTCTGTCGTAATATATATTGACTGAAATAGCACAAGTCCAGCACTAAATTACCTCCCACTATTTAGTGACTGAAATCCTCACATCAGCCCACTGATGTGTCAGAAATACACAACACTTATGGGGGCCAGGCAACACTACGTTCTACAACTATCTGGATATAACATCACATTAGGGAAACTACATTCAGCTGCTAAGCATGTCACCAAGCACTGTCCAAACTACAGTCAGGATGACACAACACTAACCCAAATCTGCTTGGGGGGAGTTACACATGGAACAAGGAAGGACTGTGGCTGACCAAGTTCGCAGATGACTGCAAACTGGGTGCCATAATCAACTCTCCAGCTGACACAAGCATCCTCCAAAAGGGCCTCATAGAAACAGACAACTGGTGCCAGAGCCATGGCCTCAAGCGAAACGCCGAAAAGTGTATAGTCATACCCTTTTGGCAAAAACAAAGCGCCCACAAATTACCACGTAGGTGGTAATCCATTAAGTACAGAGGAAGTAATTAGGGATCTGGGGACCCAAGTTGATAGCAATCTCTCATTTGACAACCACGTGGCCAAAGTGGTTAGAAAAACATTTTATATAGCCCACCTAATCATGAAGGGATTCACATCTAGATCAGGGGAGTTCATTGTGCCTCTTTACTCATCCCTCACCAGGCCCATTGAGTACAATGCCCCTTTTGGGATGTACCTTACCAGACACCTGCAGCAACTGGAAAGACCCCAAAAGTACCTCATCAAGAGGATCAAAGGGCTCAAACAGATGCCATATGCTGCCCTGTTAAAGAAACTCCAGCTCTACTCAGTGGCATACCGCCTCCTCAGAGGCGATCTGTGTCTGACATATAAAGCCATGTCCAACCCGGAATTAATGGACATGCTGTACCTCAGAAAATCCAAATCCCATTGAGCTATGCGCTCGAGAGACTTGAACCTCAGCACTGAAATAAATAGGACATGCTGGAGGGACAGATTCATAACCCAGAGGCTCCCTTCACTCTGGAATAAAATCCCAGTCCAGGTTAGGCAGAGTCCCTCATTGACTCTCTTCAAGAGGAATCTTGATGAGTGGATGGGAGATCGTAGGTTTACCCCGGATATCACTTCTGTGTCACTATTAGACAGAGGCACAGTACACTAACCTCAAAAAAGGGCATAGCAAAATTAATTTAAAATGGGTGGCGAAAGTCAAACACACTCTGGCTAGGCTTATAAATGCCCTAGGGCAGATAGCCTAGTATGAACCTATGAACCTATTGGCAAATATATCAGGCACTACAGGTATGTCACAGCACTGAAAAACAGACACCGGTGTGAAAGTGCATACCCACAACCAATTCAACCAGTCACAGTGACATACCAGTAAGCCAAAGGAACAGTACAGTATAAGGACTGTGTGAACAAAAAACATCTCAACATGTTTGTCACTCACACACTACCCCTACATATACTGGCCCAATTCACAGTGTTGTCTGATGCCTGACTGTGGTATTGGACATGTCTCAGTCTGCCCCTACAAACATATACAGCTGATAGAGCACCAGAAACTGGGGCAGCATGCAAAATCAGATAGAAAAGGACTCATAACACTTGCATCTACCCCCCCACACACATACACACACACACACACACACACACACACACACACACACACACACACACACACACACACACACAGGCCAAATAACACATTCATAATTCACTGCTACACAATCTTGACAGTCAACAGTCAACAACCACCAGAAATACACAGACCTCTCAACTGTACAGGGTCCCACAGAATGTCCAGGCTTTCCCCTCATATATAAGGCCTCCTACACATAACATGTCTGGCAATATGATACATCACTGGGATGATATCAGGAATTAAGTCACTATACAATGGTATACCATACCTATCCACCTCTTACTGCATGACATCTGGACAAAGCCTGACATACTTGAGGGTAGAGGCCCAAACACAGGAGCATTATTGACATATTGTTGTTATAAACTGAGAAAGTTGCTGGTGTAACAGGGTTTGTTGTAACGTATCTGTTCTGAGGGATATGAAGTCAGAAACACACATGGGTGTTACCATTTACTGACTGTAATCCTCAGAGTATGCTATTGAATTTCCAAAGGCAAAAAATGTGTGAGTAACATGCCAAATATAAGAGTCCAAACTCTGGACAGTCTGTAGATAGCCCTACGGTTGAGAGTTATGTCAGCCACATAACACTGTCAGACTTAAAATCACACAGAGCAGCCATATCCACACAAACACTGCAAACTAGCATTACTTCAACTGTATAACAGCAATACTTACATTCTGTCCCTATGTCTGGAACATTCTTCCCCGGTTTGTTGGGCTGTCTCCACAGTGCTTGTTGTAAGTGGTGTTTCCAACTACCCTCTGCGATGCTGTTTGGCACGCACCTCCATGAAGTTCTCCTCACAGGCAAGGAAAAGGGGCAATGCCCACATGAAGTACTCAGTAATAGGAGTGTGTTTCCATGCTATTGGGTATAGAAATGATACCACAGCAGTTCTACATGCAATTACCAAGTGGGGGACTCCAATTGGTGCACAGGCCATCAGCTGCTCATGAGCATTACCTACAAAAGGCAAGCTGTGGCCTATGCAAAACAGATGTATATCCTACATCTGTCTCAGAGAGAGACAGACAGACAGACAAAAAACACACACACTGAAAGTGAAGGATTATACCAACCGAAATGTAGTAGGGGGTATGTAAACATGGAAAATAGGAAGTTCAACAAGTATATGTCAACAACACTTGCTGTACTGATATATCACTGATCAGAACTTATGACCATAGCATCTGTGTCTGCGTGCAGTGACATAGAAGACAGCTCAGGGCCCTGAGTCACCCCAGGAAAGGATGGCTCACATATGACCACTACTGGAGTGTGTGTTGAACAATACTGACTGTGACACTGCTAGGCTACTGAAATGTTGCAGATATCCATATGTTAATTCTGAATACAAATATGACATACATGTTTGTCTCAGAAATGTGATGGACCTATACAGGGTATTTGCATACTGAAATACTGTCGGTGGTGTGTGTTGAACTGCATGTGATATACTGAGCTCATACCATTCAACTGTCCAGTGCTATGCACACTGACCATATGTGTGCTTCATATTTGTAGTTATTTTGTTAAGAGTTGTGTTATGTCTGGCAAATAATTGGAAATCTGTGAACACTGACATTACAATATCACCTTCTCTTTCTTTTGGCTGTTCCCGTTAGGGGTCACCACAGCAGATCATCTGTCTCCATGTCTTCCAGTCCTCTGCATCTTGCTCTGTCACACCAACCACCTGCATGTCCGCTATCACCACATATGTACACCTTATCTTGGGCTTTCCTTTTTTCCTGTTACATGGCAGCCTCATCATTTACCAAATATACTCAGCATACCTACTCATCATATGTCCAAACCAACATAATCCTTCCTCTCTCTGGCTTTGTCCCCAAGCTTTCCAACCTGGGCTGACCCCCTAACATACATATTCCTAATCCTGTCCACCCTCATCACACCCAGTGCAAATCTTAACATCATTAAATCTGCTACGTCCAGCTCTGACTCATGCCTTTTTTCAATGCCAATTTCTCCAACCCATATAACAGAGCTGGTTTCACTACCTTCTTGTAGACCTTCCCTATCACTCTTAATGGTACTCGTCTGTTACAAATCACTCTTGACACTCTTCTCCATGACCTGCATGCTGCCTGTACTCTGTTCTCCACCTCTCCCCCACACTTGCCATTACTCTGGACTGTTGTTACCAAGTATTTAAAACTACCTACCTTTGCAAACTGTACTCCCTGCATCCTCACCATTCCTCTATCCTCCCTTCCATTCACACACACATATTCTGTCTTAGTCCTGCTGACCATCATTCCTTCCCTCTCTAGACCATACCTCCACCTCTCCAAGGTCTCCTCAACCTGTTCCCTACTCTCACTACAGACCACAATGTCATCTGCAAACAGCACAGTCTACGGGAACTCCTGTTTGATCATGTCTGTCAACCTGTCCATCACCAGTGCAAATAAGAAAGGACTCATAGCTGATCCCTGATGTACTGCCACCTCCACCTTAAATGCACTTGTCACTCCCAACTCAGAACTCACCGCTGTCACACTAACCTTGTACATATTCTGTAGAATTCTTACGGATTCCTCTGCCACTCCTGAACTTCTCATACAATTACCACAACTCCTCTCTAGGCATCCTGTCATATGCTGTATCTAAGTCCACCAAGTCACAACACAGTTACTTCCGACCTTCTCTGTACATCTCCATCACCACTCTCAGAGCAAACATTGCATCTGTACTGCGCTTTCCTGGCATAAAACCATACTGCTGATCAGTAATCCTCACCTCCCTTCTTAACCTAGCTTCCACCACCCTTTACCATTACCTCATGCTGTGACTGATCAATGTTATCCCTCTAAAGTTAAGACAGCTCTGCACACCACCCTTATTCTCATAATCAGTACCCCAACACGCAAACACATTTTATCCACTCCTCATGCATCCTCTCACTTTCCAAAATTACAGTAAACAATCCAGGTAAAAGGACCACTGCCATTTCTCCTAAACACCTCCATGCTTCCACAGCTATGTCATCTGGACCAATAGCCTTTCCATTCTTAAACCTCCAAATCCTTACTTCCTACATGATAATCTGTTGCACTTCCAGATTCACCATACCCACATCATCCAACCTTCTCTCTCATTCTCTTCATTCAACAGCCCATCAAAATACTGTTTCCATCTGCTCTACACTCTCTTGTGAGGACATTTCCACCATTATCCTTTATCAGCCTTATTTGCTGCATATGCTTCCTAGCTACGTGCCTCTGTCTAGCCAATTGGTACAGGTCCTATTCTCCATCCTTGGTGTCCAACCTTACATATAACCCTTCAGATACCCCATCCTCAGCCTTTGCCACCACTCTCTTTGCCATGCACCCCATCTCCTTATACTCCTGTCCACTTTCTTCATCTGTCTGATAATCCCACTTCTCCTTCGCCAGCCTCTTTCTCTGTATACTCCTCTGTACTTCCTCATTCCACAACCAGGTGTCCTTGTCCTCCTTCCTCTGTGCAGATGTCACACCATGCCCCGTTCTACTCATCTCCCTTACTAGCTCGGATGTAGTTACCCAGATATTTGCTAACTCTTTACTACCACCAACTGCCTGTCTTAACTCTTCCCTGAACTCAGCCTCACAATCACCCTTTTTCAGTATCCATCATTTGATCTGTGGTGCTGCCCTCACACTCATCCCCCTCTTCTTGATCACCAATGTCATCCCACAGACCAACATTCCATGCTGCCTAACTACACTTTCCCCTGTCACCACTTTACAGATTCCAATCCCCTTCAAAAAGGACCACCTGCATAGGAGATAATCCACTTGTATGCATCATCCTCCACTCTTGTATGTCACCCTATACCCCTCGGTCTTGTAAAACTGCATATTCTCCACAGCCATGTCCAACATCTTTTGCCAACTCCACAACCATCTAACCTTCTGCATTCCTTTGCTTATCACCATACCTACCCATCATTTCTGCATCCCCTCTGTCCCTTTCACCAACATGACCATTGAAATCTGCTCCAATCACCACTCTCTCACCCTTGGGTGCACTCATCACCACTTCATCCAACCACTCCAAAGTATGTCTGTCTCATTCATCACACACACAATCAGCAGAGCATATGCTCTAACAACTGCCATCATTACACCATCAATTCCCAGTCTCCTAAACATCACTCTACCCGACACTGTTATCACTTGCACAAACCCTCTTGGCATAATATTCCTTCAGGTTAACCCCTACACCATTTCCCCTCCCTTACATGCCATGATAGAACTATTTGTACTCGACTCCAACACACACAGCCATACAGCCCTTCCATCTGGTCTCTGGCACACACAATATATCCACCTTTCCTCTGTCCATCAGATCAGCTAGCTCTGTCCGCATGCCAGTTATACTCACAACATTAACAGTCCCTACCCTCATTACCACACTCCTAGCCTTTCTCCTCTCTGCCTGCCATATGAGCATCAGACATCCTCCAGGGTACGTCTATGAATGCAAAGGCCACTGTACTATCAAATGACATATGCGTGTTTCAGCAATATGAAGAAAGTGTCACTAATTTTAGCCCATAGCCCACCATGTATGTGCAGTGTCCTCCAGATTTCCTGCCCTAACAGGTTGACATGAATGACTGAGCAGCAAGAGTGTAATTACAGTGTGCCATATTGATACAGAACAGAAATGTATTGCAGGTATTATCTGTGCATATGTATGCATGGGTAGGTGTACCTGGCTGCCTCATAACAACTGACATGAGATGCAAAACATCAGGTAAATAAGCTGTATATGTTGTACAAGTGTAATCTTAGTTTCTGTGCATTTAACAGAGTTACACTTCTACAGATAATGGTTGTTGCATTACCCTGACACAGACATGGGTAATAGAATAAGCATGAGTATCACTATGAAATTGGAGAGGTGTCCAACTGTGTTGTGTCCATGCCTACTACAAACAGATATATGACCACGCACATAGCTGTATGGCCTCAGCAATACCTTACTTGTAAAACCTGTAGAGTAATCCCCTATGCTGGACAGCAGCAATGCACAAAGCACATAATGGGATGCTATATTGGCTGTACAGGGCAAAGTAGGATCATGTACCAACTGGGCAGCATGTCGACCTTTGTCTGAATGAGCATATTAGGTTACAGGTGGATTACTGTAAGGCTAACTATGAGTACAAATTGGACACATCCACTAAGGGCAATCACAAGGCCATCTTCATATATGTCTGCAGCCTCAGAGACAACAACCCAACCCACCCTGTAATGGTGGTCAATCACACCACATACACACACACCATAGCTACAGCCAACCTGCTGCAGACAGGTTTAGGGCAAACATCACCCCTCTGGCTCACCATCAGTATAGGTGGATATGCCCAGCACACGCCCCCCTTCCCTCATCATCATGGATCAGGTGCAAACTGCCTAATCAAAGTTAACAAAAGCAAGTCCCCTTGGGGCCTGATAACATTCCTGTCTGCATCCTACATGAACCCAGGCATATGCTTCCAGCCCCATTGCACACTGTACGAAGCAAACCTGAGCACTATTGACATCCCATCTGCAAGGAACACAGCCACTGTCATGCCTCTACACAAACATCAATGATGAATGGTGGTTTATGTAATGTACTCCTCATTGGGGGAACATGACACAGCAGGACAAGGAGTACAATGTATGTCCATACAGTGCTGCTAGGTACAGGGGCATGATATGTTTGTAAGTGGTGGCTAACGATAGACAATATTCATGTGCTGGCTCTGTAAAGAACTCTGGGCAATGTCTGAGGTCCTCTGATGTGTTTCCCTGTTTATGTCTTCCAAGTGCCATGCAGAGGCAACCCACATACACTGCTGCAGAGACAGCAGCCATTACGGAAGCTGTGATAACACACTATGCTGTTCTTTCTGGCCATAGCCAGCAAAATCTGCAGAAGTGGACTGCCCTGTGGGATGATTTTGTCAACAGAGTGAACATCTTGGGCCACTATGGACAAACATATGATCAGATCAGGCATAGAGCAACTGATCTGATACGTTGTGCCCGGCAAAGGGCTGCTGCTGTAGCAAGAAACCATACTGCTACCAGTGAGGGTCCAGCCACACAGGCCCCACTTATAGCAACAGAGGAGCTCCTTGACAACTTTGGGGTAGCCCCCACCCAAAATCAAACAAGTGAAACACCAGCCGTGGAGGTGGTTGGCACCCAGGGTACAGGTGAGAAGCTTGCATGTAAGGCCAAAGTGCACATCAATGTAATGCGGTAGCAGTGAAGCTGTCTTCTATAGAGTCTCTAGATGCATATGTCAGTGCAAAATGGATTAGTGGGTGGGGTTTAGTAATGCACACAAGTGCACATCTATGGTGAAGGACAGCAAATTGTGTAATATCATAGTGTGTACTGTACCTATACAGAAACGTAGTATTCATCTTGTACCAATGCCAAATGTGAATCTGCTGACAATACCTCTTCCCCACAACTACATAAGCCCCTCTGGTCTGCACATGAGACAGCAGCCTGAAGCCGATAGTATGGGATTTTCCTGTTGTGGCTCACCAGTACCCTATGCATGTTAAGTTCATGCATGGGACCATGCACACAGCTGTTACACTCAGCCATTGGGCAATATCTGCATGTTCAGTTCTGGTGGTGTTTACTGCATTGCATCACGGTGGTCATCACAGGGGCATATTTGCAGGAGATGTCACATATCTGTAGCATACCTCGCAACCAGTCATTGCAGGACATTTGGACAAAGACTGACAAAATGGGGAGACAAAGGCCAAAAACTAGGGTCATATTGTATAAAATAGTGTTATATAGTGCATATAAATGGTGTACACACCTGTTAGAATGCCAGGTATTTGTGATATACAAAAATGAGAGCACAATAGCAATTTCAAAATCCTGCCAACCTGTCATCTGACCTATAACCTCTATAATTCAATTGTAAAGCAAACAAATCTGTTATGGGAACATTTATTACACAACAATCATACAACAACCTAGATGCATATGTATGCACATGCTGAAGCTAATACTGTGTTGATGCAAGTTTTGAAATAACTACAGCATTATTATTGGGTACACACCTGCCATCAATTAGAGGCTCTTTGATTGACAGCATATAATGCTCAGCTGTCCTACCAGGATTATCCTAACATATACCCAGTTGCCTGCTACAGCAACAGCCATGGTCCACATAGAGCTGATGAGGCTGCTAAGGGACCACATTTTTGAGATGTATCAGCCTGGAGAAGGGTACCAAAATATTTCCATGGCATTGCATATACCATGGAACATGGTGTAGACAGTCATCAAAAGGTGGTGAAAATATGGGGCTACAGTGGCATTCCAAAGGATTGGACATACCTCCAAATTCTATGAGAATACAACACCAAAGCTGGCCAGGGAGGCTGCAGAAGCCCTACAGCAACAGTGAAGGAGTAGCAGGAATCTCTGGCAAGTACTAGGTGTGTACTATATGTGACAACAATCTTACATGGTCTCCATATGTCTTGCCTATAGGGTAGGGTTGGAAGATGGCAGCAGTCCCTTACACCAAACAATATCTAGGCCCAGAGAAAGTCTGAAAGCAATACATCAGGTCTCTAAAAAGCAAGTGGGAAAATGTGTTATGGTCATATGGGACCAAGGTTGAACTCCTTAGCCACAATTCTGACAGGTTTGTATGGTACAATAACACCACTGCACATCTCCACAACAGCACCACCCCATGGTGAAGCATGGTGATGACAGTGTCCTGCTTTGGGGTTGCTGTTCACAAGCTGGAACTGTGGCTGGAGTCAAGTTGGAGGGGATTATGAACAGTTCCAAACACCAGTCCCTTGTGGCGCCAATCTTTCTGGTGTCTGCCACATAGCTGTGGCTGGAGAGAAATTCCACCTTTCCACACAACAATGGAACAGACCATACACTGAAATCAACAAAAGGATGGCTTTACCAGAACACATGTAACATTCTGCCCTGGCTCAGCCAGAGCCCACACATACATCCAATAGAAATTAGACAGGGTGACCTAAAAAGGGGAGTGCACAGGAGATGCCCTTGCAATCTGACATAGTTGTGTTTTACCACGGAGAGTGTACAAACATTGACAAGTCAAGATGTGCCATGTTGATAGACACCTTCCCAAGAGGACTGAATGCTGTGATGAAATCAAAAAGGTGCTTTAACAGAGTATTACTTAAAGGGTGTTCACACTCATGCAACCAGCCTATTGTACCTATTGCATTTACCATGTGTTACCCTTGACTGATGTGTATGTTCTTCAGTTGGATTGCAAAGGTTGTATGTCATATGAAATGAGGGAAATGTTATGACCTGCTTTCTGAGTTCTCATGTGATATATCACAAACTCCTGGCATGTTAACAGGGTTGTGTACACTTACTTTATCCACTGTAAGCTTGGGAAGTTGTTTGAGTAACCAGCTTTGTTTTAACATACATGTACTGCAGGTTATGCAGCCTGCAACCCAAATTATGACATTAATTAGTGGCACCATTCCACAGATCATCCCAGTAAAGTATTAGACAAACACAGGGGTTATGGGGAACAGACCAAAAATGTGAGCCAGATATCTAGACATTCATCAAACCGCTGTACACTTGAGAGGTATGTTCTGTAGGAGTTGCCACAGTGCTATACAGGTGAACAGCAATAATGTTTACATGGGTGCAGTTTGTGCTAGGTGGAGGCCCATCACCTGCTAACACCACTCACGTACCCCAGAGGTGTATATTTGTAGTAACAATAAATGGAAAGGGCTGCATTGCATGATGCTGAGGGTCTGTCCAGAGTGTCTCTGTGTCATGAATGTTCCCAGTTGGCTAAAGTGAGGTCTCTGTAATGCCTTTGAGGCATCTCATCTGTGTGTGTGTGTGTGTGTGTGTGTGTGTGTGTGTGTGTGTGTGTGTGTGTGTGTGTGTGTGGGTGTGTGTGTATGTGCACCAGCAAACCTTACAGTGCAGGTAGCAATTTACATATGTTGTTTTTTCCTCACAGGTGTACATGGTGGCCGCAGTCCCTCCTGCTCTGAACCTGATGTCAGTGTCTCTGCAGACTCTGACTATGATGATGCTCCTATTGAGGGACAGGTGGGTTTGTCAAGGGCTGAATCTGTGCCATCAGGTGGTATCCCACTGTTGTCAACCCCATCTTCACACACAGTCACAATGCCCAGACATACCCCATCACCAGTGGCCACAGATAATGGACAGTTGGTGGGTGGTGGCATGGAACAAGCTAGTGTGGTGACTATGGCAAGTGAGGGTGCATTCACTAGCCATAGCCTGAGTGTTGGTGAGGTACCACACAGGCAGATGGGCAGGGGTGCTCACAGGAGGATTGCAGCTCATCATGCCCCTGTTGCAAGTGCCACAGCAGCCATCACCAGATGCATGTTTTGGGCCATCATGGAGGCACAGGCACATAATGAACATAATACCAGACATATATGCAGGGTTGTAGATAAGTACATCCCTGGTGCCTGTGGCGATATTCATCAACTCACTGCAGCCACCCGTGAGCATATTGAAGTCATGGATAGATGGTGGGGGGAGACCTTGTAACTCCTTGACCATGAAATATCTGAGCTTGAGCATTTCACGGGGGATGGCCAGCAGCCATGTAGATGTAGGGCAGCACCACAATCAGCTGAGGGTTTATATGGCCATGCACCATCATGTTCCTGTATTGGCAGTACCACCCGCACTACTGAAGGAGATGAGCTGTACATGCCATGATACAGCAGGCCATGGGCACATGGTGCTGGCCAGTCCCAACAGGGATGCGGATCCAGCAGACAGCAGTCACCATCGGGGAGTAGTACAGCATCCGGACTTGGCCCTGGTGGTGCCGAGGAGTCCCCTGAGATGACCAGTTCCATGTCCGTGGCCAGAGATGGTGAACTGTACAACCTGCTATGTACTGCCCTCAGCTGTCCAAACTACCCCTGTGTAGGGTGGTCACATGGTGTGACTGTGTGCATACAAACACACACACATCACACACATCACCATCAGACAAGTCACCTCCACACACACACACACACACACACACACACACACACACACACACACACACACACACACACACACACACACACACACACACACACACACACCACCTCTGCACAGCCCATTTAATGAACACCCCACAAATGCCACACACACATGATGTCAATCATATGGTCCAGCCTAGGCCTCTAGCAAACCCACACCACACCCTGTGCATATGATGATACCTGTGCCACATCTCTATCATCCATACCATCAATGCAGGGACATGCTAATATGGGTCTGATGCACAGGGTGAATATAGTACAGTGTGGCTATGTAATACTATGTATGGTGCTGTCTCTATCATTTGTTATGGGTACACATACAGGTGCATGTGCCTTATTAGCCAGGATGCATTATTGCTGTTAGTACCACTGACTAACATGCTGTATTCTATTTGTGTTCCAGATGTCTGTGTGTCTGCAGGCTGTACATGTACCAGGTGTGTATGCATGCAACAGTTTGTGAGGGACACTGTTGTCAGACAGTGTGACCTTGCATACATACCCCTTGTCACAGACAGGTAGTCTTCAGACATGTCAGCTCAGTGTTTTGTAGTACCACAGGCTCATACATACAGAACAGGTTACTGCAATACTGTCAGCAGGTCTCTCACAATTTTAGCCATTATATTAACTGCAACAAATTCACCTGTCAACACCTGTTGGTCCTGCCATTTCTTTCCTTTACATACACACAGTAAGGACTGACACAGGAAATGTGCACACAGTAACATAAACATAGTTGGCAATAGACAGATTAGTAAACCTACATTTCCACCTTGATGTAATGTACTACTACATACACATGACATGCCCTACATAGATTATATGCATGGGACATAAAACGCCACCTCTTACAGCAGGTAATGTTCTGAATGCCTTCATAGATGGTGAGATAACCCACCAGAAATATGATGTGGATTCATGTATTGCTCCTACAAGCCTGGACAAGTGATAGTGTAGCAGCCGTCATATCAGCATGAAGTTTCAGTCAGGTATGATGCCTGATGCAGGCATGTGTGTGACTACACTCACTGTGACAGATTTGGCAACAATATCACATACATGGGCATTGGTAAGGGACACAGACTACATATACTTTGCAAACATCTGGATATTCTATAGACATCTGTACAGAGGACTAGTATAGCATGCACAATGGTTTAGCATGCTGCATGTGAGGCAGATGCCTGTACCATGCTGTATAAACTAATGCCATCGGGAGGTGGTAAACAGGCATGAATGGTACACAAGTCAAAATGGTATCAGCCAAACAGGATATGATCTTCACCCAAATACACACACACAGTTGCCAGTATTGAGATTAGAATCCCCACCATTATTTCTACTAGTGTTACACAGTTATCAGACGCACCACAGAGCTTACATAATTTCAACTTGTCCCAAGGTACTTCTAAGGTGAATGACATCAGCAGGCCTAGTAAAGTAGGGTGATGGGAAGTTTACAGGGTGGTACACAACTCAAAATGGTATAACACACACACACAAATAGTTGCCAGTAGTGAGATTAGAACCCCTAACCATCTACTTATTTGTACTATAGTGTTATGCAGTTATCAGATACGCCACGGAGCATACATAATTTCACCTAGTCCCAAGGTACTTCTAAGGTGAATGACATCAGCAGGCCTAGTAAAGTAGGGTGATGGGAGGTTTGCAGGGTGGTACACAAGTCAAAATGGTATAACACACACAGTATATGATTGCCACACAAACACATACACACACTTGCCAGTATTGAGATTAAAATCCGTGCCTATCTAGTTATTTCTGCTATAGTGTTACACAGTTATCACATGCACTACAGAGCTTACTGGGCTGAAAACTGGCCAAAGGTGCTGATAACTGCACAGCGGAGGTAAACTGTTACAGCTGCCAGACAGTCTGCCTTCAGTTTTCCCTTAGATCTTGCTAGCTCTTTCATTCCTGCACTTCAAATAGCCTAATAGCATTGCACTTCAACAGGTTTTTTATCAATTATTCTAGCACACTTGAGAGCCATCAGCAGTAGTCGTTCCTCACGGAAATATTGTCAGTACTTAGTAGTTATGACCACCCCTCCTGGCATGATTTAAGTGCAGTTCTCTGTGCTTTTGCCCATTAACCTGGTGCGCTTGGGCATTTTGAGGCACTGTTGTAACTGCCTCATGTAGACAGACAACCCTCTCCTCTAAACTCCCAACACTCAGACTTGTGAGATACCCCTATATCACCAAACTGGAAGATATGCACATTCTAGTGAAGACTGGACTAGCTGGTCAAGAGGAGAAGGGTCAACACCTGCAACACACCACATGGAACACATACCTCTTCAGAACACCCACTATCACAGTTCTGACATACAAACAATAACCACACACCCACCTTCACAGAGGCACTTAATAGACATTTACCCAAACAGCGGACACCACCAAGACTGACACCCACTCAACCACCACAACACAGCACAAACCACAGGACACATATCTCACCTACACAGGTGCCACACAACCTAAGTCCCAAAGGCCAACCACCTTACCTGATACAGTAATCATAAGTGAATCGATAGTGAGGCACACAGATGTTCCACTCACTAGGTTGAACATGGAGGAGGTAACAGTCAGCTGTGTGTCAGGTGCCAGAATCCAACACATAACACACCCAGTCAGGTCACTCCACAAAAACTCCAAGTATCACTCTGTCATTGTCCATGTGTGTGTGAATGACCTGAGATGCACCTTCATGGACTATATGAAAAGAGACATGGTGGAGCTCTCAGATTATGTGGGCCAGGCAGGTATTACAGCAGCCATGAGCAGTATATTACTGTCACCCACAATGATACCGCAGTAGAAATAACAAATGATTGACTTCAACAAGTGACTTAAATGTTTTGTGTCACTATCATGGGATCCAGTATCTATCTACTTGGGATGACATGATTGATAGACTGCGATGGCTTGCCAGAGATGGCCTGCATCTGTCACCCCTGGGTTTCAGGTACTGGCTAAGTGTCTTGCCACCCCTATACTGCCTTTTTAGGCGGTGTTCCAAATCAAATTACCACCATAACAGCTTTACATATATGCAATCAGAGGGTCATGTTAGTCAATGCTAGACATCTACACCTTGAGATGCAGCCACTCATAGCACTCTTCAAAATGGAGAACATTGACATTTCTGCTGTAACAGAGACCTGGTTTACAACAGCAGACAGCACCTCTGCACTACCAGCCTATAACTCATTCCACACCTGTCAGCCCCAAAACATGGACCACAGCTACAAAGACAGTTGTGTCTCCATATTAATAATGAATATGCATACATCCAGAGTAGTATCACAGCATATGGCATCTGGGATACTTCAGGTACAACTGACATCAGGTAATAGTGCAATCCAGGTCATAGCCTGCTATAGGTCCACATCCATGTCCCTAGACTCTCAATCCACATTCCTCAACACCCTGGAAACTATCAAGGTTCAACCCAACACTCTCATACTAGGAGAGTTCAACTACCACTCCATAGGTTCATAGGTTCATAGGTAGGTACTAGGATATTAGCCCTAGGGCCTGTACAAGCCTAGCCAAAAAGGTATCCTGGCTTTCACCACCCAAGAAAATTCTTTTCCTGTGCCCCTGTCAAGCAGAACCACAGAAGTGATCCCGGGGTGAATTTCCTATTACCCATCCAAACATCAAGATTTTTCTTGAAGAGTGCTAATGAGGAGCTCTGTTTGACATAGATAGGTAGTCTGTTCCAGAGTATGGAAAGTCTCTGGGACAGGAATCTATCCCTCCAGCATGTTCTGTTTATTGTGGTGACAAGGTTTAAGTCCCTAGAGCGTGTAGCTCAGAGGGATTGGGATTTCTTTAAGTGGAGGATGTCCAACAGCTCTGGGTTTGACATAGCTTTGTATGTTAGGCAGAGATCGCCTCTGAGTAGGCGATATGCGACGGAGTAAAGCTGGAGTTTTTTGAGACGGTCTGCATAAGGCATCTGTTTGAGGCCAGTAATCCTCTTTGTGAGGTATTTTTGAGGCCTTTCCTTTAGTTGTAGATGTCTTGTGAGGTACATATCAAAAGGGGCGTTGTACTCTAAAATGGGTCTAATGAGTGATGAGTAGAGGGGAACAATGACCTCTTTTTTTCTGGATGAGAAAACTTTTGTGATGAGGTGTACCACATAGAAGGATTTCCTGACCACTGTGGCGATGTGATTATCAAAGGAGAGACTACTGTCCGCCTGTGTCCCAAAGTCTCTTATCACACTTTTGGTGTTAAGTAGACTACCACCTATATGGTAGTCCATGGGTACAGAGTTTTTACCAAAGGGGATGACAATGCACTTTTTCACATTGAGCTTGAGACCATGTCTTTGACAGCAGGCTGGGTAAGATACTCAAGCACCAATACACTGGCCCAACACTTCCTGGAATTTATCAATTCCAATGACCTGGGCCAGCTCATTCTTACACCCAGTAGAGGAAGCAACATCCTTGACCTGTGTTGATTACTAACATATGGGACCGTTGCTTGACAACAGTAGTCAATTGCTACCTGGTCAGATCCAACATAGAGTAATCACCATGGAAATCCACATCTCACCCACACACCACCCCACAAAGGTAACCACCTTGAAAAACTTCTCCAAAGCTGACTTTGGACTCATAAGAACAGAGGTGGCTAACTTCAAAGCACTCATGCTAATGGAAAATACCTGCATGACTGCTGAATCATACACTAATGCACTGTATAAACATGTACATCAATGCATGGAACTAGCCATACCCAACAGAATATGACACTCTCCTCCAAACACTGGAGAAAAATCTGGTGGCCCCCTGCCATTAATAAACTGTACAACAGAAGGAAGAAACTGTGGAGAAAAAGGTGGAGTCCCACGAGTGGTGAAACTCCCTTATTAGCCTCAACAACAACTTGAGATCCCTCATGAAATCATCTACAGCCACTTATGACAGAAAAATTGCAGCGGACACTGACAACAATCACACATCCTTTGTTAATGATATCAAGAACCTCCATGTCAATACCCAGAAGTGCTCTGAGTTACTGCACAATGCTACCTCCTATACTGAACCAACTGATATTGCCAACACATTCAGTGCCAGCTTTACCCCTCTCACCCCCCAGTGGAACAATCAAAATGCCAGAAGAATGCCAGCTACCCAGGATTACTGCCTCCCAGGTTACATCTGCATTGTCCACGGGCAAGAGTACAGTTTCCATGGGACCCCAAATTATCCCTGGCTGTATTCGACATTAGCTACAAAGATACCTGGTACCACATCTGTGTGCCCTCTTCAATCACAGCCTCACCTCAGGCTTTGTCTCTCCCAAATGGTGCACTGCTACAGTCATTCCTCTCCATAAATGTGTGGAAAATACAGACCCAGGGAATTATCAGTCCAGTAGCCTGATGAGTCTGATATGTACAGCTATGGAGCGCATCATCAGGGTCCTGATCAACAAACATATAGGTAATCTCCTAACTCTAGACCCCACACAGTTTAGCTTTGTGAAAGGGGGATCATGCCTGCTCAACCTGGTTGACGTATTTGAGTCAGTCACCAGGGCAGTATATGACAGTAAGGCATAGCAGAGAGCCTACATCAATCTGGCCAAGGCTCTTGATACCATTCCTCAGTCAGGAATTAAAGATGAACCCACCAAACTAGGCATCAACCCCTATATCACTGGGGGGGGGGTTGCAGATTGGCTCACAGAACACACAGTGTGAAATTAGTGAGCTCCAAGTCAGACTGCCAGCCAGTCACAAATGGAGTCTCACAGGGATCAGTCCTGGGTACTCTCCTGTTCAACATGTACTTCTCAGGAGTCCAGGCTAACAAAAGGAACTCTGGCTGACCAAGTTCACAGACAACTGCAAGCTGGGAGCCATAATTAACTCCACAGGTGATACAGACATCCTACAGAAAGGCCTCACTGAGACCACTGACAGGTGTGGAAACCATGGCCTGAAGTTTAACACCACACAATGCATCATCAGCCCCCTTGGTAAAATCTCAGTTCTCACTAAGTACCATATGATGGGACCCCACTGAACACTGTAAGCATTATAAGAGATCTGGGGACACAGGTTGACAGCAACCTGTCTTTTAATCACCACATTGTCACTGTGGTCAGGAAATACTTCTATGTGGCACATCTCATTACCAAGGGTTATGCATCCAAGAAGAAGGAGGTCATTGTCTCTGTGTACTCTTCCCTCATTAGACCAATCATCAAGTATAATGGCCCATTTGACATTTACCTCACTAGACACCTGCAACAGCTGGAGAGGCCACAGAAGTACCTCACAATGAGGATCCTAGGCATTAAACACATGTCCTACACAGACTAACTCAAATGACTCCAGCTATTCTCTGTCTCATATTGCCTACTTAGAGGCTATCTCTGCTTGACTTGCAAAGCCATGTCTGACCCAGCTCTTTTACAAATGCTACATCTAAAGACATCCCAATCTCTATGCACCACACACTGCAGGGACCTCAACCTCATTACCACAAGTAACACAACATGCTGGAGGGACAGGTTCCTCACCTAGAGACTGCACATGCCCTGGATTAGACTTCCCATACATGTCAAGCAGAGTAACTAGATGACCCTGCTCCAGAGAGATCTTGATGAGTGGATGGGTAATAGAAAGTTCACCCCAGGGATCACTCCAGTGGCTTTACTTGATGGAGTCACTGGGAACTAACATTGGGTGGCACAATGGCAAGGCACTTCTATGGACTAAGCTTGTAACAGCTTCAAAGCCATTAGCCTAGTACACACCTATGAACCTATAAGGAGAGTTACATCAGCATGATTGATACAGTAGGCCAGTGGGTGGGTAACTTGTCAAAATACTTCTTCCTACAAACATACACAATTACACACACACTTACACACACACTTATACACCCACACACACATTTGCCAGATCTGAGAGTTGGACCCCTGCTTATCTAATTGTTTGTACTATAGTGTTATGCAGTTATCGCACATGCTACAGAGCTTACTGGACTGACAACTGGCTAAAGGTGCTGATAAGGGGAATGACATCAGCAGGACAGATAGAGCATGAAAGTGAGTGGGAAACTTTTCAATGTACAGACACCCGCACAGACATTTGCAAGATCTGAGAGTAGAAGCCCTGCCTATCTAGTTATTTGTACTATAGTGTTAAGCAGTTATCGGATGTGCTACAGGGCTTACTGGGCTGACAACTGGACAAAGGTGCTGATAAGGGGAATGACATCAGCAGGAGTGATAAAGTAGAGCAGTGGGTGGGAGACTTGTCAAAATACTTCTTCTTACAAATATACACATGCACTCATTTGCCAGATCTGAAATTAGAATCCCTGTCTGGCTAGCGATTTATATTATTATGTTACACAGTTATCACACACACACTACAGAGCTTACTGTATTGAAAATTGGACAAAGGTGCTGATAAGGGGAATGGCATCAACAGGAGTGATAAAGTAGGGCAGTGGCTGGGAAACTTATCAAAATACTTCTTCTTACAAACATACACATACACATACACTCATTTGCCAGATTTGAGATTAGAACCCCTGTCTAGCTAGTGATTTGTAATATTGTGCTATGCAGTTATCACACATGCTACAGAGCTCACTGGGCTGACAACTGGCCAAAGGTACTGATAAAGGGAATGACATCAGCAGGAGTTATAAAGGGGGGGTACTGGGAAGTGTTGTGGATGGGAATGACGTAAAACTGTTTCACCTACAAACAAACACACACACACACACACACACACACACACACACACACACACACACACACACACACACACACACACACACACACACACACACACACACACACACACACACACACACACACACAGTTGCCAGCATTTAGATTAAACCCCCTACCTATCTAGTTATTTCTACTATAGTGTTAAGAAGTTATTGCATGCACTACAGAGCTTATAGGGGTGATTGATATCCAATGGTACTTCTAAGGTGAATGAAAGCAGCAGATCTTGTGAAGTAAGGGCAATGTGAAGTGTACTGAGTTGGAAGAGTCTTCTAATACTAGGAACTATGGAGACACACACACACACACACACACACACACACACACACACACACACACACACACACACACACACACACACACACACACACACACACACACACACACACACACACACACACACACACACACAGGCAAGTGATGTGATATTATAAACTCAACCTCAGTAATGTTACACAATGGCACTCACCTTTTATGCTGGCATGTGCGACTGTTTACAATAGGTATGCCACTGTCCAGAGCAGAACATCACCGTATGCCAATCAGGGTATCCGTGTGTGTGAATCACTCTGTCTGTATCCCCCTGTTTCTCTCTCTGTATCACTGTCTGTCTCTCAGTTACCCACATTTATGTGTGTGTATGCTTGACATATGTTGTTATCTGTTGCACATATATATGTGTGTGTATCCCATGCAACAGATGCAGATATATCACACATGGGCCACTTACAGCTAGCTGAGGATAATCCTGTCTGATGTGTGTGTGTGTGTGTGGGGGGGACATTTGTGGTGTACATAGCTGTCTGTATGCATAGACATATATACATAATACAGTCATATATTCTGATGTGGGGTGTGGGGACAGTTGTGGTGTACATAGCTGTCTGTATGCACATACATATATACACAATACAGTCATATATTCTGATGTGGGTTCCAACATGTTCTATGATTCTCTAAATGTAGGAGCATGCACAGTGTGACCTTCTATAGTTAGGGTGGGACTCCATTCTAGAGATAGATGTACTCCAGTCCAGGATTTTGTGTGCTACAGCCATACCTCTCAGGTGTGCACAGGACTTTCCTTGGGGTACTTGTTTTGTTTAGCAGACATTTAGTGACATATCTGTAGTCTGAAACTGCAATGTATTGTGTCATTACCTAGTGCCAGACATCCTCAGATCATCACAGTGCTTTACCAGAGGAATAGTAGTTGTATGATGCATAGACCAATATTAAGAGGGCAGCTATGTAAATTCTTGCCCAACAAGGCCATTTGTGTGGTGTGGCTACAACCAGAGCAGTAATGACACACAGCTATGTGAACAGTCCAGCAACCTGGTGATATACTGGCTGGGGATCTCCTGTTTGTGTGGTATCTTTCTAACCTGTGATGTCATATCCTTGTGTGTGCATACCTCTGACCTGTACAGTTTTTGGCAGGTTGTCCAGGTGTTTGGCTAGAGGTTTCATCCTTTCTATGTAAACTTGTGTTTTTATGGGAAGTTAGTTACATATAATTGAAGTGTGATGTTACAAAATAATACAGACATTACTGTTTCCAAATACATAATCTTCAAACAATTCCCACTACTGCAAATCTCTCACCCCACCAACCTTTTCAGTATGTAGGGGCGATATTTACAACACATGCCCATCATTGTGCCTTTGTTCCATTTTTCTTTTTGCCCTTCTCCAGACATCCTTCTGTCAAAGGTTGGGAGTTATGTGTGTGGGTACAGAGTGCATTCAACTGTGCAGGCATGTCCATTATTTGTAAAAACAAACATAAGAAAAACAGCAGACAGCACTTATATTCACAAAAGCCTTGGCACATCTGCTACACATCCTTCAAGATGTCAGTAATATGTGCAGCATATTCCACATAGCACTGTGACTTCCAGGTATGTCAGTGGCAGAGCAGTGGGTGTCACTGACATGCATGACAGTTGGCACTGCAGTTATCTGCACATGGCCCTGTCAAAAGCAGCACTGTACCCAGGGCAGTACAAGATGACTGCCAGGAGAACATGCTGGCCAGATCCAGACAATATTAGCACACATACACATAGCTCATTGACCCCTGCATATTGTGGACAGGCAACATGTTTTCATGTGTATTGGAATAGCCCTGCCAATGTGTGCTATGCTGCTATTTCCATGCAAACATATTTGTTACTGCATTTGTGTGGTTATATGGGGGGCACACCTGTCTACTGTTCACATTTGCACAGACTGTGCTGGCATTTGCATTACATTTTAGTTCCATTTACCATACTAGTGTGCCCTGTCTTAGGGACTGGAGGCATATCAGTAAAGAGCCCAGGTCAGATTGTACTGGCAATCATTTGAGTTTCAGACTTCTTACACTTCATAGCCTTACTGCAACTGTGGGTCCTGCTGTGCTATCACTGTGTGAGTCTGTAGGGGGATAATTCAACATTGCCACCATTTGTGTGCCTTTTCCAGACATTTCTCTATGGTTTTCTACAGCTGACTTGCTGTGTGGGTGTGAGGGGTGGTTATGGGACCCCCACCCTGACATCCATGCCTGTGACCTATGACACCCCAGTTGGTTGTCCCAACACCTATACTGCAGTGGGATTTGTCACCTTGGGTACTACTGCATAGTGTGTGGAGGCCAGTTTTGGCCAGAGATTTTATGGTGGCCAACATAGCTGTCAGTTGTTGTGCTGCTATCCCAGTAGGCCACCCCATTCCCCTGCATGCATGCAGCATTACCATAGATATGCTAGCAGAACATACTATTCCATTCATTTATTGTTAAGAAGACTGACTTACCTTGTGCTTGCAGTAGTTATGAGGACAGTGCTTGAGGGCCGCCTATGTTGGATGCACACAGTACACTGCCTATACATGGTAAGGTACAGGTAATATGATTTGTGTGTCATCCATTTTACTGTGTGTGCAAGTCAGAGAGAGGTGTCAGTCCCTGAGGTTCCTACAGTGTTGGTGTGTGTGTGTGCTATGCATTGTCTCTTTGCCAAGGCCTGAGCATACTGGGCACACCTCCATCTGCCAATGGGAGCAGGCTCAGGGGCCTCCTTCTGTGAGTCCCTTTGTGCCTATGGGGACCTTGGCAATGGTGGTGGGCTGTGTAACCCTTCCTTGTGCTGTTCCTGCTGCAGTGGTTTCCATAGGATCATATTGTGTAGTATGGCACATGTAGCTGGAGAGTACTGCAAGGCTCCACCAGATATGTCAAGGCAGTGGAACTGTGACTTGAGCATCCTAAACACACGCTCTGTAATGATCCTGGTTTGTGTGTGTGCCTCATTATGGCATTCTTGTGTGGGTGTGTGTGCATTTCTGATGGGTGTCATCATCCATGGCTCCAGTGCATAGCCAGCATCCCCCACCAGATGGCCATACTGGATGCCTTCACTGGCAAATGCTTCGTATAGCTGTGGTGAATGCCACATGTGGGAGTCATGATAGCTTCCAGGGCTGCCAGAACACACATTCATGATAATGCCCTGGGCATTGCACATGACCTGGCAGTTGATGGAGGGGAAGCTCTTGTGGTTTATGTAGACCCTACCCTGTTCACTGGGTGGTGCTTTGATGTGGATGCGAGTGCAGTCTATGTCATCCAATACTTCTAGGTATTCCGCTACATGGTGGAAGAGATGCATATCGATGGCCCTCTCGTCACGGGTGTTGGGGAAGTAAATGTGCTCACCCTCATGTGGTAGCATGGCATCCAGGAACTGGAGGAGTACCCTGGATGCAGATGCCTGTGAGACCCCCACCCATGATGTCCCTAGTAGGTCTTTGGAAAGTACCTGTAGTTAGAATTCTTAAGGCTATATATACCTTGGTATCCACTGGGATGGGTTGCTCTCTGTTGGTTCTAGCTCTGTGTTGAGGCCGGCACAGCTCGGTGAGTTGCTGCAGTATGTCTCTGCCCCCCTCCCCGTAGCTCTCTACTATCTCCAGATCATGTAGCCCCTGGTAGGTTACCCCGAGTTTGAGCACTCTTCTCCTCCTCCTCCTTGATCTCTGGCAATTGTCAGCATTATCCTCCTCTCCGCCCTCAACCTCTAGCACATACTGATGGATCACAGCAATGGCAGCCCCTAACATTTTTCCAGTTAAAATTCCCCCGCATGTATACACCAATGGTGCAGAGTTTGTGGAAAAAACAGACTGTAAGGTGTTTCCATACTTTATACTGTTGTGCTGCAGATGCTGCCTGTATGATTGGCTGACTATGATACATTCCAGCCGCCACCTGTATTGTTCGTGGCTTTTATTTGGCCACTGTGAGTGTTACAGGCATTACTGGTAATTTTATGCATGATTGCCTTTATTCTGCTGTTGCCCTTTTTTGATTATTTTTTACTTACATCTTCTCCCACTTTCAGCTATGCAGCCACCTGCCAGCAATATTATTATGTGCTTTACCTGGCCCATTGTGAGTTGCAAGAGTCCCAAATTAGTGATTTCTAGTTCATTTATCTTTTATTGTGCTGTTGCCCTTTATTTATTTATTTTTTTACATCTCCTCCCATTTTCAGCTATGCAGCCACCACCTGCCAGCTGTATTACTGAGTGCTTTCAATGGCCCATTGTGTGTTTCAGTATCCCATATTGCTGCTTGTACTGCATTTCCCTTGTTCTGCTATTTCCTTTTTCTTTTCCTATATCCTTCCTGTTAAGCCCCAGCACACTTCCCAGACCCATTTAGCTAGTGTAAACAGCAAGAAATGGCCCTCCACTGGGCACGAACATGCTCCTCAATTCATGGAATAAGTGTATACACCCTCAGACACACACCCTCGCTTAGCTATGCTTAGCTAAGCACAAACCCAGCCAGTGGAGCTCCAGTGTGCTTATAGCAAGCATGACACATCCCCATTTCATGTTAGTTGCTCCTCCTGTCTACACAGTGGTGTTAGAGCACCTACACGGTTAGGTGCAGTGTGACACTTAGAAGAATTTTGTGATTCAGTATAAGTCCCCTCATTAACATATCCCACTGCCTTACTCCATAGTTACTGCACTACACAAGAGCCTTCCCCCTTAGCAACCAATGTTCCCTGCCATTGTTTTGATTCTGCTTGCCATTGACTACAATGGGAAAATGCAGCTTTCCCATAAAATGGACTTTTCTCATTTATTTTTTTTATTTTCCCCATCATCCCATTTACATGGCACTTCCCTATGCATAAACAGCCAAGATCGGCCAATAAATAATAAACTTTTATTTATTTTTTTAAATAATCAGTTTAACATACCAGTGGCCATATATTTGGCCATTGGCATGCCTACAGGTTAGGGTCCATGCTTTTATTGGAGCTGTCATGGCTCCATTTGTAATTTTGCAATGTTCCTGCATGGCTACCTACCTGCTTCCTGGATTGCTATTTTACCTCACTTGCATAGTTTTCACCAGCAAATAAGGTAATTAGCATCATGCACAGGTTTCCGTGCAGGAAGAGTGTCGGCTCGCTCGTGCACATCAATACAGCTCTTTCCTGGATTGCTTGGTGGCCGAATCATGCAGGAGCAGCTACACTGCTCCTGCACAGACATTTTCATTTCTTGAATCCAGCGATCTGTTTTTAAATAGTTCATTAAGTATTTTCTTCTAGTACTCAGTTTTTCTTTGTTTTATCCTTCACCAGCCTGTATGCAGCAAAATGACATAGCACCCATTGCTGGGGTAAAACTGAAGACCTAGAACCAACATGAAATTCTAATAAACATAAAATGTTTAATTGAAATATGCCATGCATAAAGTCCTATTCATCATTAAATGCTGTATAGGATAGAATGAATACCTGTAATATTATTTGCTACTGATCTATTATAGCAGGAATCCTAAGACTTTGCCAGACACATATTACAAAGTTCTGCCAATTTATAAGTGTGCTAGTATTAGTAGCATATGTCTCCTATATGAATTGATTCTCATTTGATAGAAAGATACTTAATCCTTGTTAGCTGAACCAGTTAAATAAATGTGTAGTTTCTTCTAGACGGTCTGTGTCTTTTGTGACAAATCCAGCATAAAAAGAGTTTTCTCATGGAATATGAAGGCATGTTAAAACAGCAGTTTTCATCTGTTCAAAAACAGTTATTACCAGTAAATTCTACATAATCACACTATACAGGAAATATTTTGTATGCTAATATGTACAGACTGGTAAGCAAATTTGCAGTCCTTGCCAATCAGCATAGAAAATGTGTTGTATTTTACTGCATGAACAAGCACAGAGATTTGTTACCAAGCTATCTCTCCTATCATATTTGCACTGACAAAAAGAAGCTGACAGCCAGGCGGCTGCCAATTTCTGTTCCCCCTGCTCATGACTCATTTGATTTAAAGTAGCTCCCTTTGTCTCATACTTTTAGACTTGTCCCTTGACAATGGTGGGAGCTGTTTCACCGGCCTATTGTTTCTTCCTTTTGTTGCATAAATACAAAAGAAGGAGAGCAGCAGCTAAGTAAGATTCCCCTCCTTTGTGCCTAGCTGTTACTATTTTTAAAGGGGACATGCGTCAAACTTTTTTTTAAAATCAATTACATTGTGCAACATGCAAGCACAGCTCAATGGCAAATTTTGTTCATTATATCTCATGATTCGGGTATATTTTCTCACTTCCTCCACCTCCTCCTCTCCTTTTCCACCAAGTTTATTATATTTCACAGTTTAGCAAGTTGCTATAGGCATTTTGCAGCAGTAACACTGTGCATTATGCAGTTGTGCTTTGTGCTGCATAGATCTGATGTTGAGTGAGCCCCAGGGGAAGATGGGGCAGTAAAAGTAATGCAGAAAGCTTACTTCAGCAGTGCTCTGTGAGCTCAAAGAATGACCTAGCTACCAATTAACTGATTTGTACTACTGAGTGAAAAAGTCAAAGACCTATGCCAAGCTCCTTTCAAAGAGGAAGGAAATGGATCCGATTCCTCATGATCTAGCTTGCAGGAACTTTATCTGAAACACACTGACTTGGCAAAGCAGCAGAATTAACATAATATTGAAGTGCAAAAAAAATCCCAAAGCTGTGACAGATCTGTTTTCATTCAGAAAAGTTATCCAGGAATAAATCAATCTAATAAAAAAATCAGTATTTTTCTGACAAGATGTTACCCCTTATGGTATAGAAAAAAATGTATTTCAAATTTTAGTATTTGCACTACAAGCATGTTATATATCAAGCATAACTCATCATATATGGGACACACCTAGCCTGTGATCATGCACCAAATGTTTAACAATTGTCATAATGCAAATACTATGTACATGTTACTATACCGTAATTACAATTTATATGTGACCGCTTCTGATGTCCTAAGACAGATGTTCTGATTCAAAGCTTTATTTATCTCTCTTCATCAATATATCTATATTTGCTTTTTTTAAAAGTTATGTACTTAAAATAGTACAAGACTGTCATTGAATAAACTAAAATAAAAATAATGTAATGAATTCCATATAAATGACATACCATGGGCTCTCTTCTCACTGTCATCTTAGGGTCTTTGATATACAGCTTGACCATATGCAGGTCACCAAATCACATCACTATCACTATCATTAAATATGTTTTCAGGTAAGAAAATAAATTTGGTCACAAGACCCGAGTGAAACAAAACTAGCACACATTACTAGTTATCAAATTATTGTTGCTTATGGAGAAAAGTTAACTCTACCACAAGACCTGAAAATAAACCAAATAGCGTAAAATAACATCCATCATTTCTTCATTTTCCACAGAAGGGTGTCTGCTGAAAGTCTAAGAAGATTGTGTGATGCTTGGAATAGCACTAGTGTATAAGGTAGAATATATACTCACTTTGAAATCATGGTATCTCTAACTATTACCCTCTGCCTAAAGTAGAGTTTTATGTGTAAATATATATATAAATATATATATATATATATATATATATATATATATATATATATATATATATATCTACACACACACACACACACACACACACACACACACACACACACACTAGTAGTGTTTATTCTATTGCACATTCATTTGTATTACAGAATGAATTGCAGCATAATTTGTTCAAACATTCTGTTTATTAAACATTCATTTTGATGGATTGACACTGTATTGTAACAGGTAATTTGTGTGTGTGTGTGTGTGTGTGTGTGTGTGTGTGTGTGTGTGTGTGTGTGTGTGTGTGTGTGTGTGTTTGCAGATTAGGATTAGAGTAAGGGTTAAGGAAAGGGATAGTTGAACTGTATACGAGACTGTGTATGTGCATGTGTGTGCGTGCGCATGTGTGTGCTAATGTGCATGTGTATTTTTTAGGGCTAGGGCAAGTGTTAGTTACGGGGATAGATTTAGTAGTTTATGTATATGCTGCTACATGTGTGTGCATGTGCCACAGCCTGTCTTGATTGGTGGTTTTGTTATATAAAGGGCATTTTTAAGGTAAGGTTTAGGGTTAGGGTTAGGTGCAGGTTTACGGTTAGTATATATTACTACTGTGGTGTGGGAGGGTGAAACTATTGACTAAATTTGTAGTCAGTCAGCTGTACAGACAATCATTTGACAAACAACAAGCTATTCTTCTAGAAGTTATCTACCAATTTTATCTAAAGTAAATCAAAACTCTGTGAAAAATACACATTTTAAAAGTTTTACTACAGGTGTAGTACCTCCCCACACCATTGCATTTGGGCTACCACAGCCCTTCAATTTAAATATACTAATTTTCAAGTGTATACTAACTCATAAATAAAGGAGATACTTCATTTGACTGCAAGATAACTATTTCCTTTTTCTCAGAGTTGGCATTTTGAGTTTTGCGCAGTATGAGATCCATTGACATCGGTGGTATGGAGGGATACAATTCCCTGAAAAACTACATCATTGTACTCATACCTTATTATAAATAAGACATAGAACACTTTATTAGGTTAACCAGCTGCTTTTATTATGTACTGTAGTTTACTACACATTGCAGTAAAGTGCTGTAAGTACATTAGCTACAACTTATTAAGGAACATTATAACTTTGGTTCACTAATTTATGTGACTTCATTATGCTTGATAGTGTATATTCAGCAATATCTGCACACAGCTACTCTGGGTGTCAGTGGACCAACAGCTAGCACACCCATGTTTGGTGTAGAAGACTGTGGGATCTAGTCCTACACCAAGTAGATCAACTGAAGGGGGGGTGCTGCACACCTGAGTATTTTGTCTTGTGGATGAAATGTTAAACTGAGGTTTCCATCTGCCTGAGTTGCTGGTAGCTCAAGTGGGTGCAAAAGATCCTGTAGTACCTATCAAAAAGAATAGGGGAAATGCCCTGGCCAAATTTCCCCTAGTGGTTTAAATGCCACTGCAGTTCTCCCCTGATAAAAGCTAATCAACCTAGTAGGACTAACCTGATCAATGAAGGATAAATTAATAAAACAAATGTAACTCTCACTTGGGCCTTTGATATTGGCTTTGACTTCTGAGAAGTAGAGGCCAAAGAGGAATGGGTCCATCATAGAGTTGTGTGGAACTCTGCTGCTGATTGGCCTCTTTGCATAGGTGGACTCATTAATATTAACTTCTTGGGACCTATCTGTGAGCCAGCTGGCTATCAAAGCATGTTATGTATGTGTTTATACCTAATTCTGTGTCTGCTAATAGTACCCAAGTGAGATATTGTACCAAGCCTTTCCATTGCCTTGCTGACCTTTTCATAAAAGTCCACCAAGTTTAGGAGGCATGCTCTGCCTTGATGAAACCCATCTGGGTTGGGTCCAGTGTATGAAAGTATCCTATGTCCTTGTTGATTATTTCAATAATAATTTGTTCCATGGCTTTACATATAAGACTAATAAGACCAATGGATCTGTAGTTCCTGGGATCAGTTAATGGTCACCCTTATGTAGAGGGATGATCACTGTAGTCCTCCATCCCTGTGGCATGAAGCCTGTTTTAAGACTATAGTTAAATAGTGGTTCCAGTGGGCCAGACAGGTCATAATTCAGGCCATTCAAGAGGCATTCTAGGATATTATTGAGGCCCATTGAATCAATGTTCTTGGCCTTTGACAGGTCAGCCAGGACCTGCTCCCCATTTATAGTTAGTGGGGTTCTGATTGAAGGTATTTCCTGGGTAGTAACTGGGGGTAAAGGGTAAAGTCAGAGATGAATTTGTCAGCAGCAAAGTCGTTATATGGTACAGTTCAGTGAATGTGGCTTGGGAGGCTATTTTGACTTCTAAATTGGCTTTCTTTGTCATGATAAGTACTCTTCATCTTCTGTTTAGCTTGATTAGAGAGGTTTTATCTTTTTTGGAGTTACACTTCCTAGTTTAGCTAGGACGTTTTTTCCTTTTGATATATGACCTGTTTAATTTAGGATACCACCAGAGCAGATTGTTTTAAGAGTTTGTCATGGCCTTACTTCGGGTAGGTGGAACAGCAGCCTCTATACAGCCATTGATATGATTGTACAGAGTTTCTGTGAACAATTCCGCTTAAAATGGGGTTAGTGAATTGATTCCGATTTCAAAGATAACAGCTTTTGTGGTCAGACTTTACAATGGAAGATTTGACACTTAACTTCTCTTCATTTTTCTAATCAACAGTATTTCTTTAATCACTTTGTCTTCTCTGGTATTCTTTATCTTATGGCATTCTTCTCTTAAGGTCCTGCACTTGGTTTACTTATCCATTCTTATCTCTCCTGCCACTAATTTATAAATCCTCCATATTTTTCATTTAAAACCACCCACCAGTGAACACAATAGCTGCAAACTAACCTTGATTCCTCGTAATATTCACACAACTCTTCATAGTATCTTTCATAATCTCTTTATCTAGTAACTGCTAATCTGATTTAGAAACACCTGTCTTCATATCCCTAACTTTTGTGCCTTCCTCAAATAAAGACTTTCCATACTCTGTGCTCTGTAAACTTTGATATTTCACACAGCTTTCTGAGTGCCCTCATGTAACTATTTCCAAAAACAAAACCTATGAACATCTCACAAGCTCCTGTCTCTTACAAGTCACTTTTTATTCCCATACAGTTTACCAGTTCAGCTACCATCAAATGATCTCAGGTTTCTTATGCCCAACTTCTTCTGTCTTTCCTTTGTATCTCACAATTAAAATTTTACAATCTCATTAAATTTCGTTTCCTATTGCAAGTAAGACCTTGCTTTTCCAAGTACCTTTTCTTCATTTCCCTATAATAAATGTATATGTATTAAAAAACTCACCATAGGCCACATTATAACAAAAGCTTAAAGGAGAATGTGTCAAGTTGTCAAATATTTTTAACAGAATACCATTTAGTTGAGGTATAATTTCTGAAAAAAACTTTCAGCAGTCTTTGAACCTGCAGTTTCACTTTTCCCACTGTTGAACAATCTTGGCGTTATTATACACACACACACACACACACACACACACACACATATATATATATATATATATATATATATATATATATATATACACACACACACACACACACACACACACACACACACACACACACATATAAAACTTGAGGTGTGTGGTGGTCTCCCTCAGCATGAGTGTTGTGGGGAGCCATGTAGGAGTCTTCCATATAAATAGGTGTTGTGGAGGGGCTTCCCACCACAAAAAAAGCCTTCTTTTGTTATTGTTAACAGTATTTTAGGCCATTTTTGGTTGTTTTTTTTTTTAACAAACTGCACTCAGTTAACAGGCATTTAATAGATTGGCATGAATCAGTCACAAAGTGATTAACTGATATAATCCCTGCAGCTTCCACAACCTTCATACCAGCAACTCTGAAAAATTAATTCATAAACACATTATGTCCAGTTTTTATAGCTTCCTACATTGCACAACTATATATATATATATATATATATATATATATATATATAAAATATGTATGTGTGTGTGTGTGTGTGTGTGTGTGTGTGTGTGTGTGTGTGTGCGTGCGTGTGCATGTGTGTGTAGATAGATTTTCTTAAGGATGAGTATATAATGTTTTCAAGCTGGTGAGATATTTTGGTGCATTTTGATACATTGGTCCATTTCATCAGCAGTGCCTATTTCGAAAGTTTTATGCCAAAAAATAACACCTAACTAATAAGATATAAAGTATAGAAAAATGAATGTTTGTGTGTTGTTAAAACAAAGTCCTCACCTGCTGTAAAAAGGATAGTTACCCTAGATGCTTCAATATCAACAGAGATAAAGAAGTTATTTAACAAATAGGAAAAATGTAGCAAGAAAATGTGAAGATGAAGACTCATGTCACACTGTCAGATTAGAAAGAGATGCTTACACCACTGCAGGAGGCCTTGTCAAAGCTCCTTAAACAATTTTCTGAAATTAAGAGTGTTCTTGCTGAATTCACCACTTGCGAGGCATGGATTTCTACATGTCAAAAAGTTGCTAGTAATGAAGGATTTAAAATTTCATGATAAAGTGCTGGATGTAAGAGAATAAAGCCAATGGAAGAGGTGGAGAAACATTTGTCACACAACAACTTGTCTGCAATAAACGTCCACTACAGATAAGGCAATATGACATGCTATCTTCCTTTACAGGAATTGGATGGATGCTCATCAAGTCCCCCCAGTGTGGCTGGCTTATCACTTCTTAAAAAGGGCATGAAGTCTAACAGTGAGTATTGGCAAATCATAGTGGCTGCCTGGCTCAGTTGCCTTGTATTTTTTATGATTCTATGATCCTATGAAAAATCATATAATGCATGGCCTGCCTGAGTTTATAAATAGCAATTGTCCACTACAAACAGCTCAAGAAATTTCTATAGACATTTTATTTATTATTTTATTATTTATTTATTTAAATTTGTTGACTGGGAGTGTCCGACTGGACGTGGGTCTATTTTCAGCGGAGGCCCGGGAAGAAAAGCTCCACAGTAAAATAAACAGACAGTAGTTACATTGGATTACATAGCGATTAACAATTAAACATAGAAATTACTTACAACATATTTACAGATGAAGAACATAGTACATCAGTAGACAACTAGAATCTTTATCTGTGAAGTACATAACAGGCATTAACAAATGTAACAATGAGAAGTTCCTGCTGTATAATAAGTACTAGGCTTATGAGCATCTGAGCTTGCTATCATCAAGGAAGTTAGTGGAGGTGAAAGAAAGGTAGTAGTTGGATGGGGTGGATGACATTAGAGTGGGAGTTGCAAGGGCATAGCCAGCATGTTTTTAGGTGCACTTTTAATAAAGTTTTGAAGTTGGTGCATGATGGTACGGAGGTAATTGTGGGTGGGAGTGAGTTCCATAATTTGGCTATGGCGCAAGAGAATAGTGCTTCACCAGCAGAGTTATTGGCTTTAGTGATCTGCAAGTGATTTTTGTTGCTGGATCTTAGTGGTCTGGTGGTGCGATAGGGTTGGAGTAGATTCTGGAGGGATGGGACATTTAGTGGATGGTTTACTAGTTTGTGAGCGAGTGAGAGTTGATACCACTGAAGGAGGTGAGGGAGTTCAAGCCAGCCCAGTTCAGCAAGTGAGAGACAGTGGTGACTACGGTAGGATGCCTCTGTGGCGAATTTGGCGATTTTGTTGTAGCAGGTCCCTAGCTTGTTTAGATCACATTGCCTTAGGTTGGTATATACCAATATATCATATTAAATGAGTCCAAGCCTAAAGACAAATTTATATTGTGCAAGGCTATCAAGTGTTTTGCTCACCTACAGCATGCCAAGTACCGTGACATGATTATGTAAAACTTCTTAATTTATAAGAATTCTGAATGCTTTAAAAAGAAAATAAAAAGAAAATAATGGCAATATTTGGAAAAAGAAATACGATTCTAATTATATAAGATCTTACTGTACAAGTAAAATATTTTACTCTTGAATTTATCACGTACTAAAGATGAAAATAAATGTAAAGAGAATTCAGTGGCAGAAACTTAATTATTACCTAACAGCCTTAATACTAACCTAGTTGCCTAAGAGACCATGACTACTGACTTAACAGTTTACAGGCTGCTTACTGTAAGAGCTCCATATGTCATCCTCTAGCATGATGTACATTGGAAGGTACTTGCATTTTGTAGCATTTTATCATGAAAAAATGCTGTGCTTTATACATTGATTTTTACTTCCTCTTTTCTAGGAGTCAATTTAATTATTTTTAATTTTAATTTCAATAACCTGAAAGCGTTAGCTTCATTTATCAATATTAGTTGCCCTCTCTCTCTCTACACACACACACACACACACATATATATATATATATATATATATATATATATATATATATATATATATATATATATATATATATATACATATAAATAGGTTTACCTTTATAAAGGCGATTCACAGTGGTGCGAATGCTGATATGAGTGACTCGTAACCATGAAAGTGAAAACGCCGACAGTCCATAATGTTCGAAAAACAGCAAATCGAAAAGCAGATTCGCTGTTTTTCAAACATTAATATCAAACGCAAAAAAAAAGAAGTGTAAAGTAGGGGGGCAAGCCCCCCTGAACCCCCATGTGGGGGGCTGCACCCCCGAGACCCCCCATACTTTACTATTCTAACTCCGAGATCACACTACAGTGGGGAAAGGGACCATTTTCCGATCTCCACTATAGTGCAATCCGCCCCACAATGTCGAATGTGTAATGAGCGAATGTCACTGTGCATTCACTCATTGCACATTCAAACCTTTTTTCTTTCGGCATTTGCAAAATTTGCAAACAGCCTTTTAAACACTTGCTGTTCGTCCGACTGTATATCGCCTTTATGAAGGTAAACCTATAAATATATATATATATATATATATATATATATATATATATATATATATACACACACACACACATAAAACATAGATCCTTGTGTTGAGGCTCAATAGTTTTCCAGCCTTAGGAGGGTAAGACATCTCCCTCCCATCTTCTTCTTCTTTCGGCTGCTCCCATTAGAGGTCGCCACAGCAGATCAACTGTTTCCATTTTTTCCTGTCCTATGCATCTTGCTCTGTCACACCAACCGCCTGCATGTCCTCTCTCACCACATCCATATACCTTATCTTAGGCCTTCCACTTTTCCTGTTACCTGGCAGCTTCATCCTTAGCATCTTTTTCCCAATATACTCTGCATTCCTCCTCAGCACATGTCCATACCAACGTAATCTTGCCTCTCTGGCTTTGTCTCCAAACCTTCCAACCTGGGCTGACCCTCTAAAATACTTATTCAAGACATCTTCCTCCCATAAGGAAAATAATAGACCACAGGGAAAACTGGTAGTTGTGAGCAACAAAGCTGTTATGACCCCAGCTCGAGTTAACTAACAATGATCTCTGTATTAAAGCAGATGAATACTGCATGTCTTGTAAATTGGAATTATATCTGATAAAGTGCATTTAAGGGCAAAAACACTCATCTATTTGTTTTTCTATACAGAAGTTTTGATTTCTAAACAAGTTACAATTGCTTGATTACTCTGAAGTCTCAGCTGAGTTTATCTACAGTGCAGGGTTCTTTTTTCCTGATTTTTTAGGATTCTCGGGCAGCAGCTTTTTGCTCACAAGCACCAGTTTTCCCTGTAGCCTATATATATATATATATATATATATATATATATATATATATATATATATATATATATATATATAAAAGCACTTTTACTGATGGTTCATATTGACTTGAGTTCTAACTTTCAAAAGATGACAGAATTATTTGCTGTTCTGCTATTTATAAAACCGTTACTAAGAACTAAGTTGTCTACAAATGATTTAGCACCTGATGCCCCACAAATGTGCTGTGCACAGTTGAAGAGATGCTGGTCCCTTTCATCTCTGTTCTGACACATTTAAGAGCTATACTACTCACTGACCTGGCAGCTAGCTATCCCAGCGTAACTGCAAATCTTTGGTACTGCAGTGTCATTACATTTAGCTAGAACTGTGACTTACAAGTATTCAGACATAATCCCAAAGATGATAGTACCAAACTGCAAGCACATGCACCAGATATCCATATCTGTGGTTTGTCTAAAATTGAGCAGGATTAGTGCTGCGATAGACTATAATCAGTATGGTAAAACTAACCTGATGCATGGCAGTCTAAACCCAATTTATGTGCCATATTAGTGGTTGAAAAATCATGCATTTTGGTGAACTCTTTGACAATAACAGGAAGCGACAATACCAAAGTATCAAAAAAACAATATCACAATGATTTTTATCTATCATAAGCCAACTATCCCTGTGATAACCTTCCTGATACCTCCTACTTAAAATCCCAGAATCCAGCAGTGTAATTAGGCCCCACTTTCATGGTCAATGGTAATACTGAAAATAAAGATCAAGCAAACATTTGTCTTTCTGCTTCATGGGTACTTTCTGTCCTCTCTGAGTTTACTTCAAGGCACCTGTGTTACCCTTTGACAGGTGTACTATCACAGCCAAACTCCACACCTAACATTGTCCTTGCATGGGGTCACACACAGAGGTCAAGGTGTTTGGAACCAAAAATTAAATCCCTAGTAGGGTCCCCCTCATGTCACCAGGAAAGTAAAACAACAAAAGCAGCAGTGACATTTTGCTGTCAGCTAAGTTCTCCCCATTATTTTAGACCTCTTGTACATTTTCATTGGTTTAGCATCTTCTTTCCCTACTAATTATATCAAGCACATCCCCATGGCTGTGCTTTTTCTACATAACACAATAAGAATGGACAGATGCAGTCTTGAGCACCAGTTTGTGCTCATCACTAATTAGATGATGAAGTATTTGGCTATCCTTTGAAAGACAAAGTTGCTGCTAACATTTACTCACTCTTCACTGAATGTCTTCATTACAAAATTCAGAGCTCGGAACAGAAATAACATTGCATCAATAACCATCTTGGGCATTACCAATACTTTCTTTTCTAATGAAACAGTTGGATTCCACTGCTTCATACTGGTTCCATATCAGCGGTTAGGATCTGGCATACATCCAAAATCACCACCACTATTCTCCATCCACCTCAGTGTGTGGCAATGAGCAAGGCTTATCCAGCCATAGCATATGTGCACCCTAATTCCCACCCAAGTATAACAGTTCCAGCCCATACTGACAGTTCCTAATGCAGTGTTACAGCTGTGGTTTGTGGACTTCCCTTACCTGTGTTGTTCTAACATGCGAAGTCTCCCCAAATTTTCAATGAACAGTGAGAACTCACCTAATGCTGCTACTACTACAGTATTTTCCAGGGCATGAGCCCCCCCTGTCAGGGTGAGCTCATTCCATAGCACCCTGCCCTTCACAAAGAAAAATAAATTCTCCAGGAGTCCCTGACAGCTTCTTTGAGACTGCTTATGCCACCACACTAGAAGCTCTGAAACACAGCTTCTGTTACTCCAAAAATGGATTCTGAACCCAACTCTCCTTTGATTAGCTGTATCTTTATAACTTTCTTTGTATTGTTACTCTTTGCACCCGGCATATTAAGTTGGTGGCTTTCTTTTAACTGCACATTCCTTGCAGTCTTCTTCCATCTTTGTATTTTTTTTTAAATTGAGCCAGTTAAAAAATTTATTCTTTGAAAAATTTGTGTGTAATGCTCACATCTTCTTTTCCCCTCTTGTTTGTTACACAGTTTTGCAGTTACCATTGTCACTCTTGTTTGTTACACAGTTTTGCAGTTACCATTGTCGCTCTTGTTTGTTACACAGTTTTGCAGTTACCATTGTCACTCTTGTTTGTTACACAGTTTTGCAGTTACCATTGTCACTCTTGTTTGTTACTCAGTTTTGCAGTTACCATTGTCACTCTTGCTTGTTACACAGTTTTGCAGTTACCATTGTCACTCTTGTTTGTTACACAGTTTTGCAGTTACCATTGTCACTCTTGTTTGTTACACAGTTTTGCAGTTACCATTGTCATTCTTGTTTGTTACACAGTTTTGCAGTTACCATTGTCACTCTTGTTTGTTACACAGTTTTGCAGTTACCATTGTCACTCTTGTTTGTTACAGTTTTGCAGTTACTATTGTCACTCTTGTTTGTTACACAGTTTTACAGTTACCATTGTCACTCTTGTTTGTTACAGTTTTGCAGTTACCATTGTCACTCTTGTTTGTTACACAATTTTGCAGTTACCATTGTCACTCTTGTTTGTTACACAGTTTTGCAGTTACCATTGTCACTCTTGTTTGTTACACAGTTTTGCAGTTACCATTGTCACTCTTGTTTGTTACACAGTTTTGCAGTTACCATTGTCATTCTTGTTTGTTACACAGTTTTGCAGTTACCATTGTCACTCTTGTTTGTTACAAAGTTTTGCAGTTACCATTGTCATGCACAAACTTTTTTTTTTTTTTGAATTTCTTTCCAATCATAATGAACCCCAGTTTGCATTTTAGGAAGTATACATGTATGACTGTATGTTTTAATGTAACAGCTATTTTTCTGATTTACTACTCCTGGGGCAGAAGTATTGTTTTTTTTTAGCTTGTTTTCTGCAGGATCAAGCAACAAGCTCAAAGAGAATTTTAAGACTTCTACAGATACATTGGACATTGGGATGTGTGTGTGTGTTTTTTTTTTCCTCAGGCACTAGTTGTTCCATATGTTTAAATTTTATGTTGTTGGATTTAGACAAATGCGTTGATTAAATTTGAAACAGGGACCACCCTCTCTTGTGCAGTTTTGCTTAACTTGTTTTCATTTATAGCTGACACATATTTTTCCAATGGTACCTAACTCATTTTATAACATTACGTTTTAAATCAATTGCTGCCCTTCTTTTGACTTGATTTTGTTTTTATTTTTATGCTTAATTAATTGGGTGATGCTGGTAAGACTGACTACATTATGTTCTCACTTGGTTTATAGTCATGCCATGTGATTAAAATGTAATTGTATGTCACATCTTTTCGCTAAATGGCACATTAAAATATAAAACAGTAGGAATATTATCAACAATGGCTAGTCACTCAGTGTTGTTTCTATCTTTTTTTCTGGGTAAAACTTTTTGATTTTCACTGCTTTGTACACTTAATGACATGAAGACTTTATTCCCTCATTTTCCTTTAGTTATTTGTTTTACTCTGGATTTTTGAAGCTTTTTGTAGTACTTCAAAACATAAATACTTTTCTATTCCAACAATTACAAAAAGAACAGTCTAGTTATTCTGCAGATTGAATAAACATTACAGGTATTTTGTTTGCCATTGCTTTTAGATTTGCAAAAAGGGGATATATATCCATTATAATGGACTTCTGAGTATAACACACACTGAATAGGTGAAGCAGAAGCCATGCATACCTCCATTGGTGAACACCTTGCATTTGAACAACAGTTCAAAGTATGTACTAATGCTTGGAAGATTTGGTATCAGGAGAGTGGTGATCGTGGAAACCACTTGTTTTTAAGTATGGAAGCTGCTTGAAACTGAAAAAGCATTCTATAAATGAACGTGAGGGACTCTGCATAAAATGGTCAGCAGAAGCATTTCATGCACTATGCAATAAGGTCATACATTTAGAGTCTTCTCTGAAAATAGCCAGAGTGGTTGCAGGTAATGAAACTGATATATAGCTCTGAAGGATTCCACTTTCACAGTCTCTCACCATGTTAAATGTTTACATGGTTGGGATGACTTTCTTATCTTGTTTACCTGGTTTTCACAGAAAATATAAATGTACTCTGAGTCCACAACTTCTTATAATAAGCCACAGCATAGCATGTTTTAAGAAAAAGTATGCCAGAGAGTATTTATTGTGTTTCCTTCTGTCATTTTTGTTATGCTGATGCAACAAAATGAATATGGAATTAAATCTAGAACAAAACCTACTTATGTGAAACGATCAGGAATTATAATAGCACACATCCATCTACATTTCCACAAATGCAAAAATAACCATTTACATGCCAACTGATTTATTAGCTAAGCTGTTGGCATTAAGCAGTACTGCACTTCTCTTAAGAGTGAGTTCTTCCACTGTTCAGATCACCAGAATGCTGAAGCACCCACTTGACATGTATAGTATGTTTGGATTCCAAGAATCTTATTTGCATAAAGTATTCATCCCAAAACTCAAAACTCAGCATATATACCTGTGAGAAAGGGAGGGAAGCATGCCATTGATGTGTCTTATTCTGTGACTTATAGCAGTATAAAGCTTCAATGTGTGGGAAAGACTACAGTGGGAGACATACTTCTGGCAGTTAGTCTTGTCTACTATATCAGTCTGATTAAGTTGCTTAAGCAGCCAATGCTCTAAGGCATTTGGGGTATTAGGTTAACCTCTATAATGATCTCCTGGACCTCTTACTTCTTAGCTACCTATGATTTTGACAGCTGACATATGTTCAGGTACTTTGACAAAATTAGTGAATCCATTTAAAACTAAATATTCAATTAACAAGGCACTAAAGGTAACTAGAAACATTGCTGTATTTGGCCATACAAGCCAGCAAGTATTGAAAAGCAGCCTAAAAAAATTACATAAACTGTATATCGGTTTGAGAAGAGATACTTACTAAAAACGGTATGGCAGTGAAGACAAATGAGTAAATAAATCTATGAGGAGCAGATGTGTGAGCAAATGAGAGTGTTAACTTTTGGGAACATTGTATGTGAGAGGGGAGCTACACAAATATAATGAACTGGAGGAAAACATGGATGACTAAAAGCATGTCAAGTAAGAAAACCAGATAAGGTTGTGTGGACTCAGGCCTGTGACATTTCAAATACTTAATGAGGATTTGAGTCGCTGTAGTAGCTGGTTCTGATTCCAATCAAGAATTTATGAGGCATGCAGATGTATCTAACTATTGAGTGGAGGCTATATTTAGGTTTCCTCAAAGGAAGATGAGCACCTTACAGTGTACTGCAGACTTCAACCCAGGGAGGAATCCCAAGCATCCATAGAGAATGAATGTCTGGTCATAGTCTGGGCTCTGCAGAAGGTTCACCCTTTCCTGTATGGCAAAATGTTCACTGTAGCAGCAGAGGACAAGTGAGAAGACTGGAATGCTTGTCAGGTGGAGTTTATCTTTGACGTCCTATAGCATTCAGAATAGGAGAGGTACCACAAACGCCAAAACAGACTCTGTCTCGAGAAAGAGAACAGAATAGTGTACCAAAAGAGTTCACCCTCACATCAGTCTCCATTACTAGAGAGTCTAATGGGCGAGATATTGTGGTGTCAGGTATGAGAAGCAGATTTAAATTATGATGTCTGAACTTTTTCTTCCTTTCATTTTTCAGACCATAACACATCTGTTTAAACTTTGTAAAATCTGCAACTGAGGCTGCTTTGTGAAAGTGACTTTTTTAACATGTCTCAAAAGTGACACTGACAGAAATATTGCACTTCTTCGTTTATGTAATATAGAAAACATATTTAAATTTATTTACCTGGAAATACAGTAATTACTAGATGAAATGAACAAATGCTTCTGACTCAGGAAATAATTGCATGTAATTACAGGAGAAGTCATAGAAGAGTTGCCAGTCAGGAAACTCTAGAAATCTGAGATAAGATCATAAAGTACCAGATGCCCAAAGGTAACAACGACATTTGGAATTCTGTATTTATTTCCAGCTGGTATTTGTCCTACTTTTGTTTCTCTATGTGAGAAAAAAACATTGGACTTTGGTTGTAGTTCCTGTGTACTGTTTCCTTGCCTTATTTGGGGGAAGGGAAGCTACCTTGCTTACCAGTGGGAGTGGGAAGCATTGAGCTGCCTTTTGTCCAGTTTTGTGAGGTTTCAGCCAGTAACTAGTAGTTTATTGGTCGTTTTGGGCCAGTTTCTAGCTTTTTCCAGCCCCCTGGTATAAAACTTTCAGCTTGTACCTACTCAGCACAGACTCCACGTGGGCCAGCAGAGTAATCCAGGCTGCAGAGAGCTGAATAAGTGACTTTTCTTGATACTAAGTATATTTTTGTTGCTTTCCACATCTGAATACCTAGCAACTGTATTTCGCCTGCCTTTCTGTTACATTGAAGCTGTTTTTACTGCATTTAACTTAATATTGCACTTGGAATCCTTGTTTGTTACTATTTGACTGTATTTGTAGCAAATTCTTCTGTGTAAGCTGTAGTAGCTGATTCATAGCATTTATAAGTGTTTGCTGTACCTGTTTCTGCCTGTTTTGTGAAAAAAAGAAAAAAAGAAAAAATATCTCTTGTTTTTCCTGCTTTACTAGTTTAGTCCAGTTTCAGAGTTGCTGATTCCTGGGCTTTGGTTGTAGTTCCTGTGTACTGTTTCCTTGCCTTATTTGGGGGAAGGGAAGCTACCTTGCTTACCAGTGGGAGTGGGAAGCATTGAGCTGCCTTTCGTTCAGTTTTGTGAGGTGTCAGCCAGTAACTAGTAGTTTATTGATCGTTTTGGGCCAGTTTCTAGCTTTTTCCAGCCCCCTGGTATAAAACTTTCAGCTTGTACCTACTCAGCACAGACTCCACGTGGGCCAGCAGAGTAATCCAGGCTGCAGAGAGCTGAATAAGCGACTTTTCTTGATACTAAGTATATTTTTGTTGCTTTCCACATCTGAATACCTAGCAACTGTATTTCGCCTGCCTTTCTGTTACATTGAAGCTGTTTTTACTGCATTTAACTTAATATTGCTCTTGGAATCCTTGTTTGTTACTATTTGACTGTATTTGTAGCAAATTCTTCTGTGTAAGCTGTAGTAGCTGATTCATAGCATTTATAAGTGTTTGCTGTACCTGTTTCTGCCTGTTTTGTGAAAAAAAGAAAAAAAGAAAAAAATATCTCTTGTTTTTCCTGCTTTACTAGTTTAGTCCAGTTTCAGAGTTGCTGATTCCTGGGCTTTGGTTGTAGTTCCTGTGTACTGTTTCCTTGCCTTATTTGGGGGAAGGGAAGCTACCTTGCTTTCCTGCTTTACTAGTTTAGTCCAGTTTCAGAGTTGCTGATTCCTAGGCTTTGGTTGTAGTTCCTGTGTACTGTTTCCTTGCCTTATTTGGGGGAAGGGAAGCTACCTTGCTTACCAGTGGGAGTGGGAAGCATTGAGCTGCCTTTTGTCCAGTTTTGTGAGGTTTCAGCCAGTAACTAGTAGTTTATTGGTCGTTTTGGGCCAGTTTCTAGCTTTTTCCAGCCCCCTGGTATAAAACGCGCTAAACGCGCGTTAGCCACTGTTGCACACTAGGGCAGTGCCGGTTAAGCAGGTTTAAACTATTCAGGCTACCTAAAGTCCACTCTTCAAATTTTCCCTTAAAACTACCTTCCTCGAACTATACTACTGATCAAATCAGCGTATCCTATAACTAAAAAGATCAACTCTACTTGACTCCAAGTAGACTATTCTCTATCTATTAAACCTAGCACTTGCTCCTACAGTACTTATTACCTTGATACGGCACTCTTGTCATAGATAGTACCCCAAAAGGCAACCCCCCATTTCTCGGTCACCCACGCCCCCGGAATCTTTTTTTAAAGTTTTTCGTCTACCCTTCTAGCATGTCGAGGGATCAGTTGCTAGTGTCCTCTCCTGCTCAGCTGGTGAACCTGGGAATATTGAGGCAATGTTTCAATTGCCTCATGTACACAGACAACCCTTTCCTCCTCCCACAAAACACAAATACATGCGAGAGATGCAACTATACGGCCAAACTGGAGGCTGAGCTCTCTCAACATAGGACTGGCAAGACCAGTCAGGAGGAGAAGGTTACCACACACACTATAGACCCAGTCTCACATAGTACCATTACAACCTCAAATCATACACATAAACACACAAAGACATACTCAGAGGCTCTGATCAAAATCTACCAAAACAGCAGAGGCCACCAAAGCAGACACCCAAACAACCACCACCTCAGAACACAACACCCGCAACACATAGACCTCACAGTCAGAGTGTCAAACAGTCACAGCCCTTAAGGCCAAACACAATGCCAGACACACTAGTCATTGGTGACTCCATAGTCAGACACACTGATGTCCCGCTCACCAGACTGAGTAAGGAGAAGGTCACAGTAAGCTGCCTGTCGGGCGCTAGAATCCGCCACATAACGCAAGCACTCAGGTCTCTCAACAGCAGGTATAAATATGACTCAGTCATTGTCCACGCTGGTGTAAACGACCTGAGACGCACCTCCTTGGACTACATGAAAAGAGACATTGAGGAGCTCTCTGATTATGTAGCCCAGGCAGGTATGACCCTGACCTTGAGCAGTATCCTACCTTCACCAAGAATGATGCCACAATACAGAGATAAGATGATCAGCTTTAACAATTGGCTTAAACACTGGTGTCATTCAAAGGGGATCCAGTATCTGTCTGCCTGGGATGACATGCTGGACAAGCCACGCTGCTTCAAGGGACGGCTTGCACCTGTCACCCTGGGATTCCGGATATTGGCAAAGGCTCTTGCGACCCCCACAGTGCCCTTTTTAGGCACGCCTCAAATTCTAAACCTACCACCCTACCACACAAAACAGGAAACAAACTAAGAGTAATGCTGCTCAATGCCAGAAGTCTAAATCTCAAAATGCACGCACTCGAGGCCCTTCTCAGTATGGAGAACATCGATGTCTGTGCTGTGACAGAAACCTGGTTCAAGGCTCCTGAGAGCACCCCAGTGCTATCAGGTTTTACCTCATATCATGCGTTCTGGCCCCAAAATCCGGACAATACCAAGAAAGGAGGGGGGGTATCCATATTCATCAAGGACACCCACACCTCAAGACTGGTGGCAACGCACGATGCATCGGAGACCATCCAGGTGCAATTAACCATAGGCAAGACTGCTCTGCAAATTGTAGCATGTTACAGGCCACCCTCACAAACTCAGGAAACTCACATGGCCTTCCTGAAAACACTAGAGGGATAAATGTATCACCAAACACCATCATACTAGGTGACTTCAATTACCCTAATATAGACTGGGAACACTACTCAAGCCCAAACACCCTAGCCCAAAAGTTCCTGGAATTCATAAACTCAAATGCCATGGAACAACTAGTCACCATCCCCACAAGAGGAGATAACATACTTGATCTCATCATCACGAACATGGGAGCACAATGTTCAACACCGAAGTATACCCCTCACTGGTGAGATCAGATCACAAACTAATCTCGCTGGAGGTCCTCATCCCACCCCACCTGAAATAAAAAAGACCACAGTAAAGAACTTCTCAAAAGCCGACTTCACACTTCTAAAGACTAGTGTGGTCTCCTTTCAGGCCCCGAGCCGGCGGAAAACAATACTCAAGCCGCTGAATCACTTACAAATGCCTTCTACCAGCACCTGCAGGACTGCATGGATAAGGCAATCCCAAGCAAAACAAAGACTCTTTGTACCAAAGGCAAGCGTCCAGTCTGGTGGACCCCAGCCATAAACAAACTCTACAACAAAAGGAGGAAGCTACTACAAGATAGAGCAAAATCCTTAAAAGGTAAGACACCCTTGATCACTATAAGTAAAAACTAAGAGCTCTCATAAAATCATCCAAAGCAAATTTCGAGAGAAAAATAGCTAAAGACTCAAAAGACAATCATAAGGCCTTCTTTAGCTATGTTAGAAACCTAGGAGGAAACTCCCAGATATGCTCAGAACTCGTTCAAAATGATGTGAAGATTACTGATCCTACAGACATTGCCAACATACTGGCTGACAGGTTCAGTGCAAACTTCTCCTCTCCCCCAAAAGGAGAGATATCTATACCAAATGAGTGCAGCCCCCAAACATCTCCAGCGCCCAAGTGAGAACTGCTCTCGCCAAAGCAAAAAACACAGCATCCATGGGACCCGATGGTGTCCCCGGCTGTGTGCTCCACGAACTCAATGAGGAATTAAACCCACAGCTAGGACAGCTGTTTAATCAAAGTCTTACCTCTGGATACGCACCCAGGAGTGGCGCACTGCAACTGTGGTCCCACTTCACAAAGGCGGTGCCTCCACAGACCCTGGAAATTACCGCCCATTAGCTTGACAAGCCTTATCTGCAAAGCCATGGAGAGGATCATAATGGACCTCATAAATAAAGACATAGGAATTTGCAGACTTTGGATCCAACCCAGTTTGGCTTTGTCAAAGGCAGATCATGCCTTTTAAACTTGGTTGACTTTTTCGAAACAGTCACCAAAGCCATTGATGAGGGAAAGGCAGTCCATACAGCCTACCTCGATCTGGCTAAGGCCTTCGATACAATACCCCACTCAGGTATCATTGAAAAACTCATCAGCTTAAATGTTAACCCATACATCACAAGATGGGTTGCAAACTGGCTGAGTGACAGAACCCACAGGGTCAGAGTTGCTGGCGCCATGTCAGACTCAAAGCCTGTCACAAGTGGTGTCCCACAGGGCTCAGTCCTGGGCCCACTCTTGTTTGGCATCTACTTTTCCAAGTACAAGCAAACACAGGAGGGTTATGGCTGACAAAGTTTGCAGATGACTGCAAACTGGGCCATAGTAGAAAACACATCTGACACAGATATCCTTCAGAAGGGTCTCACAGAAATGGATAACTGGTGCCAGAGCCACGGCCTAAAGTTAAATGCCACAAAATGCATAGTCATACCCTTCGGGAAAAACAAGGTTACCCCTAGCTACCAAATAGGTGGCAATCCACTGAGCACAGAAGAAGTTATCAGGGACCTGGGGACCCAGGTTGATAGTAGTCTGTCATTCGACACCCATGTAGCTAAAGTAGTTAGGAAGTCCTTCTACATTGCCCACCTTATCATGAAGGGATTCTCATCTAGATCAAGGGAGGTCATAGTCTCCCTTTACTCATCACTCATCAGACCAATGATTGAGTACAATGCCCCATTCGGAATGTATCTGACCCGACACTTGCAGCAGCTGGAGAGGCCACAAAAGTTCCTCATCAAAAGGATAAAGGGTCTCAAAATCTGTCCTATGCTGCCCGACTGAAAGAACTCCAGCTCTATTCAGTCGCCACGCTTGCTCAGAGGTGACCTTTGCCTAACATACAAGGCCATGTCAAACCCAGATTTGATGAATATGCTTCACCTCAAAAATCTAGATCCATCAGAGCCACAAGGGCGGAGACTTAAACCTCGACACGGCTATTAATAGGACGTGCTGGAGGGATAGATTCATCACCCAAAGACTCCCTATGCTGTGGAACAAAATCCCGGTACATGTGAGGCAGAGCACCTCGCTGGCCTTGTTCAAGAGAAATCTTGACCAATGGATGGGAGATCGCAGATATACCCCAGGAATTACCTCAGTGTCACTGCTCGACAGAGGCACAGCAAAATAATGGGTATAGTTCCCCATACTAAAGGGGTGGCGTAAGCCACAAAACAATGGGCTAGGCTTATAAATGCCCTCGGGCAGATAGCCTAGTATGAACCTATGAACCTATGAACCTATTTAATTACCAGTGGCATGTGTGAGAAAGAAATAGACTAATATAATTTGATCTGAATTGCAAGCACTACCCAGTCTGGCTGGAAGACCTCGGTGTCTCAACATCTATGTAAGTTGTTATTTTCCAATGTGCCTGTATGCACCTCTAATAAAGCAGCTCAGTTCTGGTTCAGTACTATTTAGGAGAGTGTTAGACATGTTATTTAGTCATTACTAGTTAGAGTTTTTCTTTTGAGTATACTGTCTATGCAATTAATTATTTTTTCTGTTTCTGAAGTGTACATACTTCTGCATATTTAATTTGTACTGGTATTGTTTAATATCTTATTAGTAGAGCTTTCCATAAATTTACTATTTTGTTTTCGTGTATGGCAGCTATTTATATATATTGGGCTGGATTCATAAATGACTTATTTCTATGCAGCTATCTTGGGCACATTGTGTTTTGTATTCATTAAACAGCTCTACACATTGTGTACAGCTACCAAACAAAAGAAAACAGAACAGCATGCTAATTAAAGCATAAGCAGCTGAATTACATGAAAATGAACCAGTCCAATATGACAGAGTCATTCAGGAATATACAAAGTAACCATGTAGAGATGGTGTAGCTCTTTGCTCTGAACACCAAAAGCTACTGGAATACAGCCACCATCACACTTAGAAAAAAAAAAAACAATGTTAGGGGCTGTTGATGCTCTCTTGCATTTGTATACGCAACAGTCTCTAATCTATGCTGCTGATGCTGCAGAGAGACCTCATCCAAGGAGAAGAAGGGTATTCAGACCCTATTAACATATCAACATATCATGGACTGCATGATGTTGAAAGAGTAGAGTGATACAGGGTTTATAGAGAAACACTACAGGAAATCTGCAACCTCTTCCAGCTTGACATCAGACTCAGGGGTAATCGAGGGGAACCTACACCAGTGGAAACTAAGGTATGTGCAGCATTAAGGATATTAGCAAGTAGTACATTTCAGAGACCGATGAGGGATATATTAGGGGTGTCATAAGCCTCAGCTTCCAGAATATTTCACCAGTATCTAAATGTTATGCTGCTATATGCAAGGGAGTACATGTATTTTCCATGAAAAGCAGAGGAGAAAGAAAGAACAGTGCAGGAATTCTATGCTGCAACACACTTCCCTGAAGTCTTGGGGGCAATAAAGTGCACTCAGAAATAATATCCCTACCTGGTGAACAGGGAAGAGTATTCATCTACAGGAAGTGGTACTACTCAGTCAACTGCCAGGTTGTCTCTAATGCCCAAGGGATCATCCTCTATGTCTCTTGCAGGCAACCCAGTCATGACTCACACATATGGCACACTTCACAGCTGTACACAAGGTTGGTTAGTGGTGGGTGGGTGATGCAGGTTATGCACTGGAACCATGGCACATGACACTCAACAGAAATGCACTCACACCCATGGAAGAATGACACAGTGATGTCCATGCACAAACTAGAAACATCATAGAGTGTGTGTCTGGCATGTTGAAGTTAATTTCTGCTGTCTATACACAGTGGGGAGTGTCTCACAGTACAGCCTGGGGACCTGTGCAGAAATTATCACAGCCCATGCCAATATCATCTTGAGGAAACAGATGCAACAGCCACAACAAGGGCCAGGACCACACATTCATAGACCACAGGCAGGGCCAGCATCTCCTTCACATGCAGATGAGGAATCTGAGGGGTACCACCAGCTGCAGAGGTAGCTGGCAGACGTAGGTGTACACAATATGCCCTTGAACTAGCTAAGAGGCAAAGGATAGCACACACACTCACTACCTAAGACTCAAAAGTCAGAAAACCACACACACAGCAACTAAGAGACAAATGATAGCACACACACTCACATGCGAAGAAATACACATAACAATCTAAGCACATACAAATATTAAAAGTGATGCAATCCAATGTCCACAAACATTACTTACTGATGTAATGTCTGTGTACTGGCAGCATCAGACAGAAACAGCCCCCAAAGCACACAACTCCTAACTGCAGTAATGTCAAGGGAAGTGTAGAATCTGTAGTAGACGAACAAATGTGTAAAAAGATAAACTACCTGCATACTGTTGGTCTCATACTTATCCACTCTGTGCATCACACATATATGCAACCCTAAATCAAACAGAAACAAAGCCCAAGGCACAGTCATCATCTTTCCCACAGGTTTGGGGAGTGCACTAAGAAATGCCATATGTGCAGTACAGCAGCAGTGAAATTTCAAAATTTCATACATTGCAATTTTTTTTCATTACATATTGAAATATATTTCATATATGAATATGTAAGCAGTGTGGGTAGAGGACAAACATAACTTATGAAATAGTGCAGTGATTTGTAGAGTAATCTCCTCCAACTATTAACAATGCTCTGTATATATCCAATCAGACTCCCCTCCTCCCCCTTCCATAGCTACACCATTACCTCCTTTAGAGTAGATTCATCCATCTGAGCACTGTGAAGATGCAAATGAGGTGTGAAATCATTAGCATTCCTGAAGATCAAAAAAATCACTTAGTGTAGGGGCTGTAAACATGGTGTAGGTAGCTACATGACTGCATACTCACACCCTAGGACTGCAGGAGGTGGGCAATAAAAATTGCCAGCTGCTAATGGCTTGCAACTGTTTATGATTGTTATGACAACAGCAAGCAATACCAAAGTGACTGCTCTCTCTGAAGTGTTTGCATTATGCAGAGTAGACTTACAGTAAAAAAGTGTAAGCAGCTTTAGAGCTATGAGAACAACCTTAACATCCGTGTAGTAAGAAATTACTTTCTATGCACTGCTTAAAATCTGTCGGAAATGCTGATCAGCTATATTACACATTGAAACAAGGATGCAAATAAATGGCCATGACATTCCATTTCTGTAGTTATGCTGAGAGAATGGGAAGATGGTCAGAAAATATGGAGAAGAAGTAGTTGTCAGTGTTGGCAACCCGACATTAAAATGGTGTGGATCATTATTAATGTAAAGTATTGGTCAATAAGACATTGATGTAGACATGTCGAAGCAAATGAGAAAATAACATTGTCTCATCTTGTGTTGGTGGCAAAGTGGGATAAGAAACACAGTTGTGTGTGTTGTTATTGTTTGTTGTGTCTGACAAAGATAATGCATATTTCCTGAGCATACAATCATGCTGTACCACATTCAGAGCTAGGAAGCTTTACAATCCTGCCTTTTTATTTATATTTATTACCCTATATGTGTTAATGCTGACAATTATCTATTTTTTTTTTCTTTTTCTGTGCTCCTCATTTGCACATCTTGGCAGAGCACACTGTTGCTGGGCAGCATTTCATCATAAATGTATATGCTTTTTATTACTGTTTTATTACTGTTTTTGCCTTGTGCACTTGCTTACTGGTGAATGTAACCAGTCTTGTCACCAGTACTGCATTGCACATTTGCATAGGTGCACTTTATTACAGCACCCTGAATAGCAATTAGATGAAATTGTGTGGAATATAAATTACTACATATGCTATTTTACCTGTGTAATGTCAGCACTGCTTAGCAGAGCACAAGCAGGGCTTATAGATGAAGGTAACTGAACAATTTAATTTCTGTAATCTGCATTAGTGCAAGCATGTTTGGCACTGCTGCATGGTATTTCTGATGACTGAATGATGTGTACATTTTGAATACCTGTTTCTGCGGCATAAGCTGTAAATGCAGTGACTTTTACCCCTTAACACAGTTTTTCTGGGGTTCAAATCCATACAGTGTGAAGGGACTGCAGAAATTATTACTCCAGGTGTAGGAATTACTATCGTCATATTTATATTCTTTTTATTAATGTATTTGTTTTACTGTTTTTGCCTTGTGCACTTGCTCACCAATGAGCACCATGCAATCAAGCTTACCTGCTTAAGGGAAAAAGTGAAAAATGTTATTTAAGCAGCCTTCTGTAGCTCAAACAGGCTTAGTAGCCATCAACATAGTACTTTCCTCATCTCAACTAAGCTTTTTGTGTAGCACAAGGTATATGTGTGGGCTCTTTAGAAATATCACACAGGTAATTCAGGGTTCAAATCAAATAACACTGTTTTTAAAATAGGTCGTCAGAATATAATTTCTAACAATACTTTGATTAGGAAGGTAACACTACATACAAATGTCTACCATAAATATGTTTATTGCAAAAAATGTCTCATTAATGCTTTGATAGATAATTTTCCCAAATAGCCATCTCTGAATGATTTAACTTATGAAACACATTTGAATGTGTGTTTAATTATTTAATTTGGAGAATTATGATAATGAATTAAAAATGCACTTGCATATCTTTGATGGGCAGAAAACTTAAGTGTATGAATGTATGTATCATAGCCCAACCTGTATTAATTGGCTGATGGAATTCTATCCATCTGACGTACATTTACAAACAGTACTAATTCCTCTTTCATAAAGTCACACACATACGGGACTATCTGTAGTATACCTCCATCCATACTGAATGTAATTTATTTGTAATAAACACGGTTGAAAGGGAGTTCACTGCAACACTGACAAATAGCTACCTTGCTTGAAATGCATGCACACATAATTTAATCTTTAGATTTGATTCCCACATTGGTCAACTAACTTTTTACTGTGCACTAATAAAAGGTGGATGTAGTGAGCCACACAAATAGAGGTGAAAATGTAAAAATGGCTAAAAATATTTTATTAAAAAAATAAATATTAGGCACTTTCGTCCTGTTGTCATCAGGACGTCTTCAGAATAACACCTTCAAGAGTAAAAACTTTTTATATAGTATTCCAAGTTCAATAAAATTATCACATAAGTGAATGAAAACAATTAAAGTGTCATTAAGTTTACCAAACATCCCAGACTTGAATGTTTAAAGGAATAAAACAAACATGCACATCAGAAGAAATGTCTTAATAAAAACTCCCAATAAAAAAAAATAATGTTGTTGTTGTTGTGTCTTTCGGCTTTTCCCAGTTAGGGGTCACCACAGCGGAACTCCTGTCCGCTAATGATTGGCAGTAGATTTTTTACATGCCGAGTTGCCGGACCTGACGCACAACCTTCAACAAAGGTATGCCCATTTACACGTCTCCACACAGAAGACGCTCTAGCTGAGAATCGAACAGGACAACGTCTTACTATGAGACAACACTACCGCAGCACCACCATAAAAAAACTAATAAAATCCTAATAAGGTGAATGAAACCTTGGAAAAAGAATGTAAAACCTTTGAATACACACATTTTTAAGTTATTTCATTCAAAACTATTCTATTAAACCATAAAAAAAATCAATTGATTAAAAGTTTCACCTCAACCATAAACGTATGTGTTTTTATGAATAAATGTTATATAAATTAGTAAATATTTGATCACACTCTAAATAAGGTAAAATAGGCAGCATTTTACAATAATCAATATTTTAAAAAATAATAAAAATAATAAAATAAAATAATTTTGGAACATTAAAGTTTTGAAGATCTACACTTTAAGACAGGTTTTATTGAAATGTACTCATTTAAGCCATGGGCGGTGAAGGCATTAAGTTTGAATTGCCATAAGATTTCTTTATATTACAATTCATTTCCCAACCCCCCACCCAATATTTATAACCACTTGCTATAACTTACCAAAAACAAACTCACAATGACTACATTTCGCTAAAGTGTGCTTATACAATGCATTATTGTTATTCTTTATTTTAATACTATACAAATGGTCATAAATATGTTTCCTTAATGGCCTCTCTGTCTTGCCCATGTAGAAACCTGCACATAATTTACACATTGCTAAGTAAACAATCCCTTGACTAGAACAATTTCCCTTCTTAAAGAAAATCTTACTATGAAGAACATTTTCTAAAATGAGTGTTTCTCCCTCATAAATATATTTACAGTACCCACATCTTCCACATTTCCTAATACCACCTCTCATTCCTTGCCTAGTAACTTTATAGTTTCATAGGCTCATAGCTAGGTACTAGGCTATCTGCCCAAGGGCATGTATAAGCCTAGCCAGAGTGTGTCAGCTTTTGCCGCCCCATTGATTAATTAACTGTGCCTCTGTCAAGCAGAGCCAATGAAGTGATCCCAGGGGTGTATTTTCTGTTACCCATACACTCGTCAAGGCTTCTCTTGACGAGTGTTAGTGAGGGAGTCTGCCTAATGTAGTTAGGAATTTTGTTCCAAAGCATGGGGAGTCTCTGTGACAGGAATCTTTCCCTCCAGCATGTTCTATTTATTGTTGTGGTGATGTTTAGCTCACTAGAGCACGTGGCTCGCAGTGACTTGGATTTCTTTAGGTGGAGCATGTCCATCAATTCTGAGTTGGACATGGCTTTGTAAGTCAGGCAGAGATCACCTCTGAGTAAGTGATATGTCACTGAGTACAGCCGGAGTTTTTTCTGTCGGGCTGCATAGGACATATGTTTGAGGCCAGTAATCCTCTTGGTGAGGTGGTTTTGTGGTCTTTCCAGCTGTTTGAAGTGTCTTGTGAGGTATATCCCAAATGGGGCATTGTATTCTATGATGGGTCTGAGTGACGCATAGAGGGGAACTATAACCTCTTTATTTCTAGATGTGAACCCATTAGTAATTAGATGGGCCACATAGAAGGATTTCCTAACTACTTTGGCAATATGATTGTCAAAGGAGTGATTACTATCTACCTGGGTCCCCAGATCTCTTATTACCTCTTCTGTATTTAGGGGCTGCCACCTATGTGGTAATTCATGGGTGTTTACTTTGGCAATATGATTGTCAAAGGAGAGATTACTGTCTACATGGGTCCCCAGATCTCTTATTACCTCTTCTATATTAAGGAGGCTGCTGCCTATGTGGTAATTCATGGGTGTTTTGTTTTTCCCAAACGGGATGACTATGCATTTTTTGGCATTTAGCTTGAGGCCATCTTGAGGCCATGACTTTGACGCCAGGTGTCTGTCTCGGTAAGGCCTTTTTGAAGGATGTCCGTGTCAGCCGGAGAGTCAATTATGGCTCCCAGTTTGCAGTCATCAGCGAACTTGGTTAGTCATAGTCCTCCTGTGTTTGCCTGTACTTCTGAGAAATATATGCCAAACAGTAGGGGTCCCAGAACCGAGCCTTGTGGGACACCACTTGTGACTGGTTTAGAGTCGGACCTGGAGCCTGCTATTCTTACCGTGTGAGTTCTGTCTGTAAGCCAGTTGGCAACCCATCTTGTACTATAGGGGTTTAGGTTCAGGCTGGTGAGTTTTTCTATAATACCTGAGTGAGGAATGGTGTCGAACACCTTGGCAAGATCAAGGTAGGTTGTGTGAACCACCTTTCCCTCATCTATGGCCTTGGTGACTGTCTCGAATAAGTCAACCAGGTTTAGTAGGCATGATCTGCCCTTAACAAAGCCAAACTGGGTCTGGTCACGTGTTTGGAGGTTCCCAATGTCTTTGTTAATGAGTTCCATAATGATGCGCTCCATAGCCTTGCAGACCAGGCTAGTGAGTCTTATATAGTTAGACAGATAGTTACCAGGGTCAGTTGTGGCCCCTCCTTTATGGAGTGGAATAACCATTGCTGTGCGCCATTCTATGGGCATGGAGCCTGTGGAGAGGCTGAGGTTGAACAGCGTGTTTAGGTGGGGGTTAAGTTCATTCTGTAGTTCATGCAAGATGCAGCCTGGGACACCATCTGGCCCATTGATGCTGTGTTTTTGGCTTTTGAAAGGGCTGTTTTTACCTGTGCTTCTGTGATTTCCAGGACACTACACTTTTTCGGTTTTGTTGTGTGCTCTTTTGAAGGTGAGAGGGAGGTGAAGTTTGCACTGAATCTATCTGCCAGGATGTTGGCAATATCAGTAGGTTCAGTATATTTTCTGCTATTTTGCACTAGCTCAGAGCATATCTGCGAGTTGCCACTTAGATTCTTGACATAGCTAAAGAAGGCTTTGTGGTTATCTTTCTAATCCTTGGCTGTTTTTCTTTTGAAGTTAGCCTTGGATGATTTTATGAGGGACCTTAGTTTCTTACTGATACTGATCAGGGATGTCTTTCCTCCTTGGGATTTGCTTTTTTTCTGAACTAGTTTCCTCCTTTTGTTGTATAACCTATTTATGGCAGGGGTCCACCAGACTGGTTTCCTTTTCTTAGGGGAGTGAGTCTTAGTTTTGCTAGGGATGGCACGATCCATGCATTCTTGTAGGTGCTCATAGAGTGCAATTGTAAAGGATTCTGCATCTTGGGCAGTGTTATCCTTTAACGTGGGGGCTGTGAAACTTATCACCTCTGCCTTAAGTAAGGTGAAGTTTGCTTTAGAAAAGTTTTTCACTGTGGTTTCCTTGGTTGGGTGTGGTAGTGGGGTGTGGACATCCAGGGTGATTAGTTTATGGTCTGATCTAACCAGTGACGGATTGACCTCTGGTACGAAACACCTATCATCCATAGTGGTGATGACCAGGTCCAATATGCTGTGGCCTCTGGTAGGGGAGATTACCAGCTGATCCAGGGTATTTGAGTTGATAAATTCCAGGAAACTCTGAGCCTGGGAGTTTGTACTCAAGTATTTTTCCCAGTTAATGGCAGGGTAATTGAAATCACCCAATATCAGGGTGTTCGGTAGAACCTTCATGTTTTCCAGTGTCTCCAGAAAGGTGGAGTGGTGGTTCTGGGTCATGGAGGGTGATCTATAGCAGGCCACAATTTTCATTGCAGATTTGCCTGATGTTAGCTGCGCATGGATGATCTCAGAGGTATCATGCTGCACCACTAACCTGGAGGTGTGGGTATCCTTGATGAATATGGGTACACCCCCTCCTTTTGTGTTTCGGTCCATGTTCTGTGGCCGAAATGTGTGGTATGAGTTATATCCCAGTAGTGCTGGAGTGCTCTCTGGAACCTTGAACCAGGTTTCAGTTACTGCACAGATGTCAACATTCTCCATACTTATGAGTGCTTCAAGCACATGCATTTTGAGATTTAAACTCCCGCCATTGAGTAGCATAACCCTCATTTTTTACTTGCGCTGTTTACGGAGGTGGGTTTGAATTTTGAGCTTTGCCTAAAAAAGGCACTATGGGGGCAGCAAGAGCCTTGGCCAGTATTCGAGAGCCAAGGGGTGACAGGTGCAAGCTGCGTCTTGTGAAGCAACGCAGCTTGTCGAGCATTTCATCTCAGGCTGACAGACACTGAATCCCCTTTGAATGACACAAGTAGCTTAGCCAATTGTTGAAATTGATAATTTTTTCTTTATACTGAGGTATCATTCTTGGTGAGGGCAGGATGCTACTCAGGGTCAGGGTCATACCTGCCTGGGCTACATGATCAGAGAGCTCTTCCATGTCTCTTTTCATGTAGTCCAGGGAGGTACATCTTAGGTCATTCACACCAACATGAACAATGACAGAGTCATATTTGTACTTGTTCTGGAGTGACCTGAGTGCTTGTGTTATGTGGCGGATTCTGGCTCCCGACAGGAAGCAAACAGTAAGCTTCTCCTTGTCCAGCCTAGCGAGTGGGGCGTCAGTGTGCCTGACTATTGAGTCACCTATTACTAGTGTGTTAGGTATGTTATTTCGCCTTAAGGGCTGTGATTGTGCGGCACATTGATTTTGTGTTTTATGTGTGGTCTGGTTTGTGACAGGAGGTGCAGGTTTTGCAGGTGTCTGCTTTGGAGCTCTCTGATGTTTTTGCAGGTTTTTATTTAGAGCCTCCAAGTATGATTTTGTGTATTTATGTGTATTTTTTGCCAGTGCTGGATTAGCAGGTCTATGTGAGGCTGGAGGTGTGGTGCAAGTGTTAACCTTCTCCTCATGACTGTCTGTTCCCGTCTTGGGTGGAGAGACCTTAGCCTCCAATTTGGCTGTATAATTGCATCTCTCGCATATGTTAGTGTTTTGTGGTAGGAGGAGAGGGCTGTCTGTGTACATGAGACAGTTGTAACATTGCCTCAGGATACCCAGATTCACCAGCTGGACTGGAGCGTACACCTGAAGTTGCCCTTTGGTCATGCCTCAATAGTAGGGTGAGCTGCTTAGTCACTTGGTTGGTGAGGGGAGGATAAAGAGCCTTGCCCTGCTGGGCAGTCAAGTGTCGGGGTATATTAGTGCTTGCTCTTAGGTCTGAGCAAGTGCTGGACTGTAGGATGCTTTTTGAATGCTTAGGTTGAGAGTTAGACTAGTTTCAAGTAAAAAACTGAAAAGGAGACTTAGTGGAGCTGGGAATAATTTAACCCTAGCTAACCGGTGCTGCCCAGCGCACAAAACTGTGCAAACACATTTTATAAACTACTAACTTCTGAGCTTGTTTCCCATCTTAAATTTGGACCTCAAAAATACTCTAGGACTTCTCCCAGTTTTAAACACAAAGTTAGGGTCTGCACCAACAACCCCTACTAATTCAGGATTAAATCTTATCATGTTCCAATTATTTGAAATAATCCTTTTAACACTTTCTGCACCATAATTGTATTCAATTGCCATAGCTTTCTCAAAATCCCCTTCTGGTCTGGGGTGCTTACTCCCTTTATTAACATTCTTAAGTCCTAAAAAGGGTTTGTATTTAGTCCACCTCCCCCATAATAATTTCTTGTGAGATATTAGAAAGCAACTAACCAGGATAACCTCTCTGAAGAAATAAACCAGAAATAATATTTACCTCTTCCAAAAAATCATTATAAGCTGAAGTCATTCTTACAGCTTGAACATATTGCCCCTTAACTATACTCTTTTTTTTTTTTTTTTTTGCTTAAAAGGGTGCGCACTGGAAAAAAGTAAATAAGAGTTACTAAATGTTGTTTTTCTATAAATTCTAAATCTAAATTTTCCATCCACCAAATCCAAACTTACACTAAATAGTTAATCTCCATTTTGCTAGAATAAAATATAAAATTTTAAAAGTCAGTTGTGTTATTTAAATACTCAATAAATGTGACAATATTCTCCTCCGAGCCTTGCCAAACAATAAAAATATCATCCAAAAATCTCATGTATAATTTAATATATTGCCAATACTCAAAACTGAAATTTTTTTTCTCCTAGAAAATTTGATACATATGATTCTTTAATTGCATTGAAGCTGCTTATTAGGAAAATTAATTTAGCTTTGTTGTTTAAAGGGTGGGGGCGTTCATGATATGAAGAATGATGTTATTTATTCTTTTAATCCACCATTGCACCCCATTTTAAAAACATCTGAATAAGCATGCATGGCAGATTTATACAAGTTTTTGATAAGCAAGAGGTCATATAAGAAACAAAACCTAACTCAAAAAGAAATGAAAGTATTACATGAATTGATTCATGATTCAAATCTTGGAATTATGAAGCTGGATAAGGGAAGTGGGACTGTTTTGGTAGATACGTTTGATTATTCTTCTATGTTTCATATTTTGCATGATACTAGTTCATACCTCACTGCCTCAAGGAATGAAATTAATATTGCTTACCGAAAGATTGATTTAATGTTAGAAGATTTGCTTTTGGGTAATAGAATTTCTGCCAAGGTCTATCATTTTTTTAAAGATGAGAAATCAAGAATACCATCTTTTTTTGTAGGGGATTTTGAAAATTCATAAGAGTACAATTAACCCACCTTATAGGCCAATTGTAGCAGCTAATGGTTCCAAGATCCACCCTATCACAGTATTTTTGATACATCTTTAAAGAGTGTTATTAGTTTGGATTCCCATATGATTAAAGATTCATGGGATTTTTTAGTTAAATTGAGCCATGATTTTGTTAGTGAGAATATTTGTTTTCTTGCTATCAGTATAGCAGATTTGTTATCATCTATTCCCTTAGAAGAGGGTCTGGATATGTTTTTTTGATAGTTTGAACAATTCTGGTCTTCCTAAAGCACAGGACCTTACCTTATATCTGGAACTTATTAGTAGTGTGTTGTAGAATAATTGTATTTTCTTTGAAGGGAAAAGCTTCCAGCAAGTTAGGGGTGTAGCAATGGATGCAGCATGTGCCCCATTATATGTCAATTTAGTTTTGTTCAGCTAGGATAAAAAATTTTTCACTTCTGAATATTGACAATATATTAAATTATACAAGAGATTTTTGGATGATATTTTTATTGTTTGGCAAGACCCGGACCAGAGTATTGTCACATTTATTGAGTATTTAATTAACACAACTGATTTTTTTGAAGTTTACATTTTACTCTAGCAAAAAGGAGATTAACTATTTAGATGTAAGATTGGATTTGGTGGATGGAAAGTTTAGATCTAGAATTTATAGAAAGCCAACACTTAGTAACTCTTATTTACCTTTTTTCCAGTGTGCACCCTTTTAAGCAAAAAAAGAATATATTAAGGGGCAATATGTTCAAGCTGCGAGAATGATTTCAGTTTTTAATGAATTTTTGGAAGAGTTCAATTTTATTTCTGGTTTATTTCTTGACAGAGGTTATCCTGGTCAGTTGCTTTCTGATACCTCGCAAGAAATTATTATGGGTTGGAGGACTAAATACAACCCCCCTTTTAGGAGTTACGAATGTTGATAAAGGGAGTGAGCTCCCCAGACCAGAAGGAGATTTTGAGAAAGCTATGGTGATTGAATACAATTATGGTGCAGAAAGTGTTAAAAGGATTATTTCAAATAATTGGAACATGATAAGATTTAATCTTGAATTAGTAGGGGTTGTTGGTGCAGACCCTAACTTTGTGTTTAAAACTGGGAGAAATACTAAAAGTATTTTTGAGGGAAACTTTAAAGCTACTAGGCAAGGAATAAGAGGTGGTGCTAGGAAATGTGGAAGATGGTGGATACTGTACATATATTTACAAAGGGGAAACACTAATTTTAGAAAATGCTCTTCATAGTAAGAATTTTTTAAGAAGGGAAATTGTTCTAGTCAAGGGATTGTTTACTTGGCAATGTGTAAATTATGTGCAGGTTTTTACATGCATAAAACAGAGATGTCACTGAGGAAATATATTTATAATCATTTATATAGTATTAAAATATAGAATAACAATAATGCATTGTATAAACACATCTTAACAGAACATAGTCATTGTGAGTTTGTTTTTGGTATTTTAGAGCAAGTGGTTATAGATGCTGGAGAGGGTATTGGGAAAATGTATTGTAATATAAAGACATCTTATGACAATTCAAACTCAATGCCTTAACCCCCCAGGCTTAAATGATTAAATTTCAATAAAACCTGTCTTAAAACATAGGACTTTAATAGTTTAATGTTCCACAATTATTTTTATTATTTTTTAAATATTGATTATTCAAGTTGCAGTTTAATGAAACAAGTTTAAAGTGAGCGTAAAAACAAGTGCACGCTTTCGGCAAGCACTGTGTCCCGCCTTCATCAGACAAACAAATACAACAATGCCAAGTAGTGGTATTTATATTCACAATACTTTGAACTCTCCAATTACTTTAAAATGCATTTCTATTAATTATACGTTGTCAAGGGAACCTTGAATATATATCCACCCACAATTACATCATCAAGATGTAAGAATGAACCTCATCCTAAAATAATATATTAAATTACGCATTGTTTAGTGCATATGCAAATCATGAATGATAATATAAAACACTAAAAATCTTGTTGCGAACGTTAATTATTTCATATCCTTTATAAAATATATTACTAACTATCAATTTTTTTTATATATATTTTTACTCATGTTAAATTAAGTCACATTAAAATAGGCATGAAAGATGAGAGATGACATACTATTGTTCGGAATACATTTCATCTATTACATGCCAACAATTTTAAAACTGGTTTTATTGATAGAGTTTCATTAATCCCTGGACTAATATGAGCTCTAGTGCGAATTTGCCAAAGGAGTTCGTTGATTTCCAATCGAATCTGCCAAGGGCCACCCCTATTATTTAAAAAGCCTTTCTGTAAAATCACAAAACCAAAAGTGTGCCCCTCGTTCTCTATTATGTGCCTAGCAAGTGCATTATTTACATCTTTTTTACTTATGGCATATTGGTGTTCATATATCCGGCATTTTAATTTACGCTCGGTTTTGCCGATGTAAAATGCTTTGCACTGGGTGCATAATGCAGCATAAATTACAATTTTTGTTTCGCAGTTGTAATGATCGTTAATTTTATATATTCTATCGTTGATAATTACCTGATTACATACTTTTATAAACCTGCATTGAGCACAGAAGCCACATTTATACATCCCATATTGCCTATTCGTGTTAGTCTTAGTCTTATTTTTTTGCAATATGGCCTTTAAATTATCATCCCTCCTATAAGTGATCTTAGGGATTTCACCTAATAAATTCATTAGGTATCTGTCATTCTTTAAGACATCCCAATTTTTAAAAATAATTTCCCTAATTTCCTTAAAATCCAAGGAATAGGTATGTAAGAAACTAATACTATAATCGTTATTAATTCCATCACTCCTTTTTTCTATTTTATTGGGAGCATTGTCCAAGAGATGCTCCACAATAGGTTCACAAGTATGGCTATGCCCTAATAAAGGAAGGTAAAGACCTTCATTTCGTTTAAATGTGACCTCGGCTATTATATCTGAGATCAATGTAAAAGGATATCCTCTAACTAAGAACATGTTCATGAGTCTGTTGCATTCCATTTCGTAATCATGACAGTCAGTAACCATGCGTGCTGCACGAACTAACTGCCCTTTGATTACCGCTTTTTCTGATAAAATGGGTGATTACTTGAAAAATGCAACAGAGAGTTAGAGTACGTTGGTTTTCTAAAAATTAAACTTTTATATTTACCATTGATTTTGTCATTAATTAATAGAATATCTAAATAGTTAATCTCATTTATCCCTATGTTATATGTAAATTCCAAAAAGTTTGTCATTTTAGAAATATCCTCTATAAATAATGGAAGAGTATCCAAATCCCCTGTCCATATACAAAATATGTCATCCTGGTACCTAGTGTACCAGGTGACACATTTTTGAAACCAAGCATTTTTGAAAAGCAGAGTATTTTCCCAGAACGCCATAACCACATTAGCGAAAGTTCCCCCACACGGTGAACCCATCGCTACGCCTGATGTTTGCAAATAAAACTTTTTCTCAAAATAAAAGAAATTATTTGTCAAAACCAATTCTAATAATGTCTCAATTATGCGAATGGTATCTTCACCGACCTTCTTAGATAACATAAACTGTCTTACCCACTCGATCCCCACAGTTTGAGGTATGACAGTATGTAAATCTTTGACGTCTATCGTCAAAAAGATAAAATCTGGTGAATATTCTAATTTATTAATGTTTTCTAAGAAGGACCAGGAATCTTTACAAATTTGTTTTTCGCTACCTAATAGTGGTTTGATGATACTATCGATATATTTAGCACAGGCGTATGTGATTGAACCCCTGCCATCAATAATGGGTCTAAACGGGGGATTACTTAATCTTTTGTGCAGTTTAGGGGTTCCGAAGAGTGCTGGTATTTTAGGTGCAGCCATTTTCAGATATTCGTGTAGTTCTAAATCAGTAAACCCTTCTAAAAATAAGTCATTCAAAATATTATTGATTTTTTTATACGCCATATAGATTTCATTTAGTGAAACTAGCTTGTATGAAGGGGTTTCTAGATGTTTTAGCATGTACTCAACATACATGCAATGGTCCATAAAGACCAAGCCACCACCTTTATCTGGTTTCATGACTCTTATTCTACAATCTTTTAATAGATTAATGAAATCCCATTCTAAACTGGTAATGTTACTAGAATGTACATAATTCTTAAAAATTTCATGATTATGAATAGCCCACAAATCCATTTCACAAATCTTTTCGAATGTATTTAAGATAGGATGTAAAGGTGGATTATATGAACTAGACACACGAAGGGTACTGATAGAAGCTATGTTGTTACCCAAAAGGGAAGTAAGATTTAATTTACGTACAAATATTTTTAAATCAGTGATGGTTTTACCAATGTCCATTCATCGACCTGGAACAAAAGATAAATCCTTTGCCAGAAAGTCGACCATGTCTTGATGTATATCCATCACAGTATAATTATAAATCTTAAAATCCCCGTTGGAGCTTCTATATAATTTAGGTTGCAACCAAAAGCTTAGATCTACATTCATCTCTTCCGTGCTTTCCTCCTGTTCCTGGTGTTGGGTTGCTGATACGCCCGCTGCTGTTTGTTGTGCCTGGAATAATTGACCTGATGAAAACCCTGTTGGTCTTGGTGGTTTTGTGATTCACCTTCTTGTATCACTTCACCACCATCATCATTTTGTTGAATGTTCTGGCCAATATCATGCACTACATTATTCATGTTATCGTTCCTATTATTATTATTCAACCTAGGACTTCTTCTTAGGGTAGTTCTTTGCTCTCGTGACCTGTTAGGAATATTATTTACATTTGGAGCATTCAGTTGGCCCCTTATGGGTTGATTATCAGTGTCAGGATCATTTGTATGTTGAACCTGTGCTGGAATTCCTGGATAGGCACATTTATTATTATAATCATTAATGTCACGGGTTAGTTTCTTTTTCTTATATACTAAAAGTTTTTCCATTGTGGCCTCTATGCTGGTGTAAATTCTACAGTACTCATATTTGTACTGCAAAAATTCTGGATGAGCTTTTATTTTATCTTCCAGTCCTTCCAGCTCAATTTTCAAAATGGAAATGTCTTTAGAGTAATAAGCAATGAGAGCCAGTAGGAAATCCTTCCCTTGTCTATCAAAAAGATCAATTAATTCATTATAAAAGGGAGAATCATCTGTTAACCCGGCGGGAAACCGCCATTGATGTAAGCCTTTAGGAATGACATTGTTCTTAATGCATTCCTCGAGGTAAAAAACCTCGAGTTGTAATTTCTTACATTTGAATAATTTGATGTCAAAGTCTTCGATCATGTCCGCTAACCTGGATATCTCATTTTCATTACTGTTAGAAGAAATTCCATTAGCTTCTAAACGTTCACCAAAGAAATTATTATTGTCCAGGAAATTACCTATTATAGGCACTCCATCATTACCTAACATATAGTTAGTAACTGGTCTAGAAGAACCATTAAAATTTAAATTATCTCGTTGTTGACTTTCTTCTGAAACGGGTACATGGACCTGTTCACTAGTCCCGACTGCTTGACAATTGTTATTATCCTAAAATATATATAAAAAAATTTGATAGTTAGTAATATATTTTATAAAGGATATGAAATAATTAACGTTCGCAACAAGATTTTTAGTGTTTTATATTAACATTCATGATTTGCATATGCACTAAACAATGCGTAATTTAATATATTATTTTAGGATGAGGTTCATTCTTACATCTTGATGATGTAATTGTGGGTGGATATATATTCAAGGTTCCCTTGACAACGTATAATTAATAGAAATGCATTTTAAAGTAATTGGAGAGTTCAAAGTATTGTGAATATAAATACCACTACTTGGCATTGTTGTATTTGTTTGTCTGACGAAGGCGGGACACAGTGCTTGCCGAAAGCGTGTACTTGTTTTTACGCTCACTTTAAACTTGTTTCATTAAACTGCAACTTGAATGTTTGAGGCGTTGCTCTTATTGTGACCTGGTTAGCCACTTCAACAGTCTATTTGTTCGTGTTTTGTGGATTACTGTTTTGTTTGGGTATGGCGACCGGGTCTGGAGAGGCTTCGATAAGTTTATTTTCACAAGAAGATGATAATTCAACAACAGTAAATGACATCACTTCCGGGAACCTTACTGCACTTGTGCAAGCATTACTAAATCGAGTGGATGTATTAACTCAGAAAGTAGACGCTTTTTCCACGCGAAGGTTTGAACCTAATAACTGTTTTCCAACAACTGGTCAACCCTCTTTTGCGAGGGTGATAGCGAATACACCACCGAATGGCCAGGGGTCCCCCCATGTTGGTAATAATAGCGGGACCCAGGATAATAACAATTGTGAAGCAGTCGGGACTAGTGAACAGGTCCATGTACCCGTTTCAGAAGAAAGTCAACAACGAGGTAATTTAAATTTTAATGGTTCTTCTAGACCAGTTACTAACTATATGTTAGGTAATGATGGAGTGCCTATAATAGGTAATTTCCTGGACAATAATAATTTCTTTGGTGAACGTTTAGAAGCTAATGGAATTTCTTCTAACAGTAATGAAAATGAGATATCCAGGTTAGCGGACATGATCGAAGACTTTGACGTCAAATTATTCAAATGTAAGAAATTACAACTCGAGGTTTCTTACCTCGAGGAATGCATTAAGAACAATGTCATTCCTAAAGGCTTACGTCAATGGCGGTTTCCCGCCGGGTTAACAGATGATTCTCCCTTTTATAATGAATTGATTGATCTTTTTGATAGACAAGGGAAGGATTTCCTACTGGCTCTCATTGCTTATTACTCTAAAGACATTTCCATTTTGAAAATTGAGCTGGAAGGACTGGAAGATAAAATAAAAGCTCATCCAGAATTTTTGCAGTACAAATATGAGTACTGTAGAATTTACACCAGCATAGAGGTCACAATGGAAAAACTTTTAGTATATAAGAAAAAGAAACTAACCCGTGACATTAATGATTATAATAATAAATGTGGCTATCCAAGAATTCCAGCGCAGGTTCAACATACAAATGATCCTGACATTGATAATCAACCCATAAGGGGCCAACTGAATGCTCCAAATGTAAATAATATTCCTAACAGGCCACGAGAGCAAAGAACTACCCTAAGAAGAAGTCCTAGGTTGAATAATAATAATAGGAACGATAACATGAATAATGTAGTGCATGATATTGGCCAGAACATTCAACAAAATGATGATGGTGGTGAAGTGATACAAGAAGGTGAATCACAAAACCACCAAGACCAACAGGGTTTTCATCAGGTCAATTATTCCAGGCGCAACAAACAGCAGCGGGCGTATCAGCAACCCAACACCAGGAACAGGAGGAAAGCATGGAAGAGATGAATGTAGATCTAAGCTTTGGGTTGCAACCTAAATTATATAGAAGCTCCAACGGGGATTTTAAGATTTATAATTATACTGTGATGGATATACATCAAGACATGGTCGACTTTCTGGCAAAGGATTTTTCTTTTGTTCCAGGTCGACGAATGGACATTGGTAAAACCATCATTGATTTAAAAATATTTGTACGTAAATTAAATCTTACTTCCCTTTTGGGTAACAACATAGCTTCTATCAGTACCCTTCGTGTGTCTAGTTCATATAATCCACCTTTACATTCTATCTTAAATACATTCAAAAAGATTTGTGAAATGGATTTGTGGGCTATTCATAATCATGAAATTTTTAAGAATTATGTACATTCTAGTAACATTACCAGTTTAGAATGGGATTTCATTAATCTATTAAAAGATTGTAGAATAAGAGTCATGAAACCAGATAAAGGTGGTGGCTTGGTCTTTATGGACCATTGCATGTATGTTGAGTACATGCTAAAACATCTAGAAACCCCTTCATACAAGCTAGTTTCACTAAATGAAATCTATATGGCGTATAAAAAAAAATCAATAATATTTTGAATGATTTATTTTTAGAAGGGTTTACTGATTTAGAACTACACGAATATTTGAAAATAGCTGCACCTAAAATACCAGCACTCTTCAGAACCCCTAAACTGCACAAAAGATTAAGTAATCCCCCGTTTAGACCCATTATTGATGGCAGGGGTTCAATCACATACGCCTGTGCTAAATATATCGATAGTATCATCAAACCACTATTAGGTAGCGAAAAACAAATTTGTAAAGATTCCTGGTCCTTCTTAGAAAACATTAATAAATTAGAATATTCACCAGATTTTATCTTTTTGACGATAGACGTCAAAGATTTATATACTGTCATACCTCAAACTGTGGGGATCGAGTGGGTAAGACAGTTTATGTTATCTAAGAAGGTCGGTGAAGATACCATTCGCTTAATTGAGACATTATTAGAACTGGTTTTGACAAATAATTTCTTTTATTTTGAGAAAAAGTTTTATTTGCAAACATCAGGCGTAGCGATGGGTTCACCGTGTGGGGGAACTTTTGCTAATGCGGTTATGGCATTCTGGGAAAATACTCTGCTTTTCAAAAATGCTTGGTTTCAAAAATGTGTCACCTGGTACACTAGGTACCAGGATGACATATTTTGTATATGGACAGGGGATTTGGATACTGTTCCATTATTTATAGAGGATATTTCTAAAATGACAAACTTTTTGGAATTTACATATAACATAGGGATAAATGAGATTAACTATTTAGATATTCTATTAATTAATGACAAAATCAATGGTAAATATAAAAGTTTAATTTTTAGAAAACCAACGTACTCTAACTCTCTGTTGCATTTTTCAATTAATCACCCATTTTATCAGAAAAAAGCGGTAATCAAAGGGCAGTTAGTTCGTGCAGCACGCATGGTTACTGACTGTCACGATTACGAAATGGAATGCAACAGACTCATGAACATGTTCTTAGTTAGAGGATATCCTTTTAAATTGATCTCAGATATAATAGCCGAGGTCACATTTAAACGAAATGAAGGTCTTTACCTTCCTTTATTAGGGCATAGCCATACTTGTGAACCTATTGTGGAGCATCTCTTGGACAATGCTCCCAATAAAATAGAAAAAAGGAGTGATGGAATTAATAACGATTATAGTATTAGTTTCTTACATACCTATTCCTTGGATTTTAAGGAAATTAGGGAAATTACTTTTAAAAATTGGGATGTCTTAAAGAATGACAGATACCTAATGAATTTATTAGGTGAAATCCCTAAGATTACTTATAGGAGGGATGATAATTTAAAGACCATATTGCAAAGAAGTAAGATCAAGACTAACACGAATAGGCAATATGGGATGTTTAAATGTGGCTTCTGTGCTCAATGCAAGTTTATAAAAGTATGTAATCAGGTATTTATCAACGATAGAATATATAAAATTAACGATCATTACAACTGCGAAACAAAAACTGTAATTTATGCTGCATTATGCACCTAGTGTAATGCATTTTACATTGGCAAAACCGAGCATAAATTAAAATGCCGGATATATGAACATCAATATGCCATAAGTAAAAAAGATGTAAATAATGCACTCGCTAGGCACATAACAGAGAATGAGGGGCACACTTTTGGTTTTGTGATTTTACAGAAAGGCTTTTTAAATAATAGGGGTGGCCCTTGGCAGATTCGATTGGAAATCAACGAACTCCTTTGGCAAATTCGCACTAGAGCTCATATTAGTCCAGGGATTAATGAAACTCTATCAATAAAACCAGTTTTAAAATTGTTGGCATGTAATAGATGAAATGTATTCCGAACAATAGTATGTCATCTCTCATCTTTCATGCCTATTTTAATGTGAATTAATTTAACATGAGTAAAAATATATATAAAAAAATTTGATAGTTAGTAATATATTTTATATAGGACATGAAAAAATTAACGTTTGCAATAAGATTTTTAGTGTTTTATATTAATATTCATGATTTGCATATGTACTAAACAATGCGTAATTTAATATATTATTTTAGGATGAGGTTCATTCTTACATCTTGATGATGTAATTGTGGGTGGATATACATTCAAGGTTCCCTTGACAACGTATAATTAATAGAAATGCATTTTAAAGTAATTGGAGAGTTCAAAGTATTGTGAATATAAATACCACTACTTGGCATTGTTGTATTTGTTTGTCTGATGAAGGCGGGACACAGTGCTTGCCGAAAGCGTGTACTTGTTTTTACGCTCACTTTAAACTTGTTTCATTAAACTGCAACTTGAATTTTTGAGGCGTTGCTCTTATTGTGACCTGGTTAGCCACTTCAACAGTCTAAATATTGATTATTGTAAAATGCTGTCCATTTTACATTATTTAGGGTGTGATAAAATATTTATTGATTTATAAAACATTTATCTGTAATAACACATATGTTTATGGTTCAATTAACCTTTTAAACAATTGATTTTTTTATGGTTTAACATAATAGCTTTGAATGAAATAACTTAAAAAATATTTGTATTCAAAAGGTTTGCATTCTTTTTTCCAAGGTTTCATTCACCTTATTAGGATTTTATTAGGTTTTTTTAATTGGGAGTTTTCATTAAGACTTTTCTTCTGATGTGCATATTTATTTTATTTCTTTAAACTTTCAAGTTTTGGATGTTTGGTAACCTTAATGACATTTAATTCTTTTCATTCAATTATGTAATTATGTAATCATTTTTTTGAACTTGGAATACTATATAAATTGTTTAATGAAGGTGTTATTCTAAAGTCCTGATGACAACAGAATGAAAGCGCATAATATTTCGTTTTTTAGTAAAGTAGTTATAGCCATGTTTATGTTGTAGCCTCCATTTTTGTGTAGCTCGCTGTATCCACCCTTTATTGGTTCACTGTCTCTTGTGTTGGTGGAGTTTTCCCCATGTTTTGCTTTTAATTTTTTGCAGTATGTAATTCTAGAAAGTTATGTTCCAGGTCATCCTGTTTAACCTCCAAAACACCAAGGATAACAAGCCAAGCCATTGAGGTAGTCAGAGTTAACCATCTGAAAAAGTGTGAATATGTTCAGCATCACACATAGATAATCTCACTGCCATGTTTCAAGCCTTTGTTGCTGGCTGGTAAAATGCATCTGCCTTGCTTACAAGTGCCTCTTTGTGCTTATCATTGTGCAAATGCATTTGGCATGGTTGTGCATGTTTGCACACTAGCCGTTAAGTGCAAGATTGAAATTTGGCACCAATTCATCCTAAAATTTCTTGCTTGCTGCTTGATTTCTACAGGAATGGCTGGTGCAGGAGATGATGGTGCTAATTTTAGAGCACAGAGGTGGGATGTGCAAAAGTCCAGGATTTTTGTGGCACTCCTCCTAAAGTGCTACAGTAATAGGCTACAGCAAGCACATCACGTTAGGTCTCATTATAAGACTGAGTCTTGGAAAAGAGTAGCCAAGCTTGTCTCCAATGCAACTGGCATCCCATGCACTGGAAAGAATTGCCGTCACCACCATAGTGACCTGAAAGAGTGCAAGAAGGATCTTTGTAGCTGATGGTAGGATGAGTTTAGGACTGCTGACATCCTACAACTGTGTAAGTATACTGACCTATCTGTATTGTTATAGAATACAGTACCCAGACAAGACTGTTATTCAATATACTTTCATGTCTTACCTTGTTTTTTTTCTGGATTGTACAGCTGCCAAAGATATTGCAGTGAAAAGCGAGGTGCATCAAGAGAGGTTAACTCACCTCAGAGAGGCTTGGGATATGTATGCATCAGGTCTTACTGTAAGTCTAATAACTATTGTACTTGTCTGCAGTATGGAAATACTATAATAAATAGTGATATTTATGATATCACAGCTGTGTAGTTGATTAATAGTGCAACAGGGTAAGACCTTCCCATCCTACCTGGATGTGGCAAAGGTGCATAGACTGGATAATCATAACTGCTCTCTGTCTGAAATTATATAGTCATGTGATATGCCATGGATCTATTTTTCTTTCTCTTTTCTTTCACCCATCCCTTTTCTTTCTCTCTCTCTCTCTCTCTCTCTCTCTTTTTTTGGGTGGTGGGGGAATATTTTAGATGTGTAAAAAAGGTTCTGCTGTCATACATTTCTTCTTATAAAAACTGGCATGCAGCTCATAGAGGTAGTCTGACCACTGTGGATCAGCCCACAATCCCTCCACAAGTTTCAGCAATGACACCCAACAGTTTGGGTCCCCAAGCTGTCAGTGCTGCCTCCACAACCCCTGCCCTACCTGGCCCCTCAAAATGTAAAAGCATTTGCAAACACATGCATGCACATAAGGACAAATTATTAAACCACCCTTATTCTACCCATGTCAGCATCAGTTTTTGCCTGTCCTACAACATCATCATCATCACCACAGCCATTGCTTACTGATACAGATCCTGACTGATTAACACTGAGGACACACCATTAAGCTGTACATTGAAGATCCATAACAGCACCCTTTCATATGTGTGTCTGCATCTGTGTGTATCTTCATCCCATCTGCCTCAACCCTTTGTAATGTTGACTATTCATGAGGCTTTTACATCATTGGATGTAAATGTAATGTTATGTCATTGTCTGTTTGCCATTGTCTTTGCTGAAGAGTAAAAGCTACATCTTCCATTGGCTACATAGAATATCAGTGTCCCTTCAAATCTGTGACTTTGACAAGTCACAAGTGTGAAGTAAGATTTTCTTGGTGGGATCTAGAGATACTAGTCAGGTTTGTAGGCATAATTTTTCTTCTTGATAACATTACTTATCCAGCATTAGGTGGAACTCAGACTGCCTGTTTTTTAAGTGTCTTTCCTGTGAATGAGTTGCCTATGTATCTAAGTTCCTTCTGTTTTATCAGTTGTAGTGCTCAGCATTTGCATGACATCTGGCAATGTACAACTGTAGTTATATCATGCTAAATGGCACTTCAGGTGTTTTTGCATAATGAGGTGAGTGTTTGCCTTACAACTAAATGTCTATGTGTAGTAGGCATAAAATATATTTCAGTATCTATTATATGTACAGTTTTGCCAGGAAACATATGTATAAGAGTAATTCCTAGGTATTCTTAAACATATGATAAAAAGTTAATATAATAATCACATTATGGCACTCTTTGCAAAATAATCTGCACACTGGAGTCAACTCTGCTTTTTCATTTAGCTCAGAGTTTACACCTTGTGCCACAGAGAATGCTAGGCTAACAGGTGGATTTTCTTCACTAAGTCCTCTCCAGAGTGCTGATGGCCACGCATACCTCTCAGCCTCTTAGTGCAAGAAATCTGGAAGAAGCCCAATAAAATGTGGGGACAAAAGGCCAAAATAGGTATATATTTTAAATACTGCTCTTATAAACTTAGAAAGTTGCTACAGTAACGGTGTTTTTAATATACATTTTCTGAAGGATTTGAAGTCTGAAACTCAAATATATATCATTATTTAGTGACATCAATCCTCAGATAATCCCAGTGAATTGCTAAAAAAAAAAGCAAATAAAATAAAAAGCCAAGAGTCCAACCGTCAAAATGGGAACTGTTTATTAAAACACCAGTATGGTCATGTTATGTGAAGATGGTGCTTGATAGGCATGTGATGAATATAAATGATTGGTATGAACTGGATTGAATGTGCATTGATAAAGAGCTGAGAAGGTTCAAAAGCTTTGCATTTAGTAGTGTTTTAATAAATGATTTCCATTTTGATGCTTGGACTCTTGGCTTTTTATTTTATTTGTTTTATAATGTTTTATAATTGGTTTTGCCATTGAGTCCATTTGGCCACCAATCAAAGGTTTCTTTTTTTATTAATATAATTTTTATTGATTTTTGAAAACAGAGGCAATTCAAATGGAGCACTGAATCATTTTTACATTTACAATGGGATATGGATACATTTGAAAAAAATTAAACATTAGTTGCACTACAAATGGACATAAGTCAGTTGAAAACCTTAAAAAAAGAAAAGTACATACAATCAATAAGAAAAAGAAAATACAATCTGGAGTGGCGATAATCCTAGTCATAAGATTAGTAACATCTTTTAACAACATATGTTATTTATCTGATCATTGAGAATGAAAGCTATCAACAGCGTTTGAATATTGATCAGACTGTCTGTGGGTATCCATAATGGTGATAAATACTTGTGTCCCACAATATAATAAAAAAAAAAAAAAGAAAAACAATCAATCAAACAACATCAAGAACTCTACAAAAGAAAAAATATTTACATCTATTTACACCTAGATGTCACTCTTATTCATGTGTCACCTCTGGTCAAATGATAAATCCATAGGGATCAAGTCAGGGTATTCCCGTAGAAGGAGATTGCCTAAGAAGCTATGGGTACAGTAATTAGAAGAAGGAAAAAGATAGGTAAAGTACCTTGGGCTTGCACTTGGTCTTCATATAACTAGGAAGATGTTTATATTAGGGAGTGAGGTAAGTGATAAATATTTAGTTATAATGGGGGGGGTTCTTTGTATGGAGAAAAGGGTTTTGAGTTCTATGGAGAAAAGGGATTTGGGTTTTATGAACTAAAGGTTGTCCATTTGTTTGGTGAGTAAGAGAGTAGAGAAGAGAGATTCATCATTAGTCTTTTAGTATTGTATCTAGTAGATACCCTCAGTATTTTAGGAAATATGTGATTTTATTTGGGTTATTGCTTGCTAGTTTATGGGAGGATATGCATTTTACTGCCAAAGTTTTAAAGTTTTCCCAAGAGATCTTAGATTTATCTAGCCAATTTTTGGCTATATTATTTATTTATTTTATTTTTATTTTACATTTGTTGACCAGGCTAGTCTAACTGGATATATGTCCATTTTCAGTAGAGGCCCAGGGAGAAAAGCTCCAAGCATGAACAGTGACAAAGTTAACAATATATAAAAGACATTGAAAATCATAATGTAGAGGTAGCATTGGTCAAAAGAAAAATTATAATAATAACATTTTAAGCAATAAAAGTTATACTAAAATTATACTAAAAAATTGTATTAAACACAACAGCAGGTATGAGCAATACCAAATAAGAGAGAAAAGCCCTCATATTTTATTCTCTTACTATGAAGAAAAGAGTAGTAACTAGATTTGGAGGCATAGGTTAGAGGAGTAGGGATAGGGGTAAGAGCAGGAAGGGGAAAAATATATCAGTCTGGGTTAGCACATGGACAAAGCCAATGAGTTTTAAGATATTCTTTAAGATGTTTTTTAAATAGAGAAGTGGAAGCAAGGGTTGATAATTCAGAAGGAAGCTGATTCCAGTTTTTACCTGCTGTGTTTGAGAAGAGAGAGTCACCAGCTTTGTTGTTGGATTTAATCGAGGAAACTAGGAGCTTATTAGCAGAGCGTAGTGTAGTCAGATTTTTGTATGGTATAATCATATTAGTGAGGATAGGGGTGTTGTTGGAGTGGTATAGGATCTTTTGAGTGATAAGTAATTGTTGATAGAGTATATGGTTCTGCAGTTCTAGCCATTCAAGTTTTTTGAGGTTGAGGCAGTGGTGAGTTTTAAAGGGGGAGCATGTGATGAATCTAGCTGTTATTATAACAGGTGGAAAGTTTGGAGAGGTTGTTTTTAGATAGGTTAGTATATATAGCAGAGGCATAGAAAAGGATAGAAATGAGGTGGGTCTGGGCAATAGTTTTCCTGGCAGAAGGGGTAAGGAAGGGTTTAATTCTATAGAGGGTACCAAGTTTTTTGTTAACTGATTTTATGGTGGAGTTGATGTGGTCATCATAGTTGAGACGATTATCAATTGTTACACCTAGTAGGTGGGTTGTAGTATCTGGGGTTATGTTGGTAGCATTGTCAGAGGTTATAGAGAAGAATACATTAGGTGATTTAAGAGTTGGAGAAAATAGCAGTAGTTTTGTTTTTTGGGGGTTTAGGAGGAGGTAGTGTTGCATGAACCAGTTTTCAACATTCTGAAAAACAGTTTGGGTGAGGGATTGGAGAGAGGCTATGTTCTTAGCTGTACAGATTAAGGTGGAGTCATCTGCATATTGAATGCAGGTGGCTTGAGGTATGTTCATGTGCAAATCATTAATAAATAAGGAAAAAAGAAGGGGACCTAAGATAGAGCCTTGGGGTACCCCAATATTTACTAGAAGTAATGCAGACAGATTGTTATCCCAAAGAACTGCTTGCTGTCTATTTTCCAGATACGACCTAAACCATTTTAATGCTTGTGGATCAAGAGAATGGGCCTTTAGTTTATCTAGAAGTAGGTTATGGTTAACCATATCAAAGGCTTTTGACAGGTCAATAAAAAGTGCAGAGGAAAATGAGTTATTGTTACGATTTTTATTTATAGAGTCGGTGAAGGATAGTAGGGCAGTTGTTGTGCTATGGAATGGTCTGAAGCCATGTTGGCAGTTAGCTAGTAGGTTATATTGTAGTGGTTAAGTAATTGTTTGTGAATACATTTTTCCATTATTTTTCCATTATCTTAGCTAATGGGGAGAGTAAGGCAATAGGTCGATAGTTAGAAAGCTCAATAGAAGATCCACCTTTATGTAAAGGGATGATGTGTGATACTTTCCATATGGTAGGGATTTTGCTTGATTAGAGCGCACATGGTAATAAGGACATGTTTGGTTATGTTAGGAAGGCATTTTGGTGTAATGTGTAGAATTGCTGTCTCCCATAAGAACGTGTTTTTTTTCATATCCCATGTTTTAAAGTTTATCTCTTAATGAGCACCACAATTTGTATATTTTCTTGCAGCTCCAAAAGATGTGTAACAAGTCAGCATTTTCCTTAGGGCAGTAGGGGTGAGTTGATGACTATTTAGAGTTGAATTTGTTTAGAACAGTGGAAGTGCAAGAGGCATTATTATTTATCAGGCTCTGGGTGTAAATCAAGATTTTGAAGGGGGTTAGTTTGAGAGTATTTTATATAGCCAGTAGTTTTTCCTCTGGAGTGATACTTTGATTCTGCTCTTGCCAGTAGGTTGAATACAAAAGATCATTTTGGGTTAGTATTGCTATTATTAATTTATAGGCTTTCAAGATCATTTTATTCTTATAGGATAAGGTTATTATTGACTGGGTTATTTTTATTTCATGTTCTTTAGTAGATTTTGTGGAGAATTTAGTATTTATGAGCAATATGATTGGCCTGAGTATAATATCATATTTTTGGGGTATTCACTAACTCTTATTTCACTAACGTTATATTTGTTTAATTTATATAATTTCCAAATTGTAATATTTTTAATTAATGGATAGCTTAAGTTTATTGATTGGTTATTGATCTTCAGATTGTGGTTGAGGTGGATGGGTTGTATTAGGTCAAGTGTATTAGTTAGATGAAGCAATGCTAATAGTTTCTGGAATATGGTAATTTTATTTATTGTGGGATGAAGGTTTAGTGCATTACATATTTCTGGGTTTAAAAAAGGGAGGTATTTAGGGTTAATGCTTAGAGAGGCTATCTGATTATACCAAATTTTTGTACATAGAGGAGCCCAAGTTTGGTTGTTAGGTTCGTGGTTAGCTATTTGTATTATTCTACTAGTACTTATGATAGTATAATAGAATTTAAAGTCAGGTAGGCCCAGGCCTCCCTTTTCTTTTGGCAATATAAGTTTATCATAGCTAATTCTAGTAGATTTTTGGATGCCAGATAAAGTTAGAAAGGCCAGTTTTTATTTTTTGAAAAAAAGTTTGGTGGATGTTTAGATTAAGGGCATTGAGTTGATAGAGAAGTCTAGGCAGAATATTCATTTTAATGATGCTTGCTTTAGAAAGTGGAGAGAGGTTGATGTTCTTCCACCTAGGCAAGTCTCATTCAATGTTTTCTCATGTATTTTGAAGATTTGATTTCAGCATTTCATTTTGTGTGTGAACATAATTTATGCCTAGGTATCTTAGTTGATATTTGAGTTTTATTTTGCTTTTGGAAAAACAGAATTCGCTATGCCCAATGGGATTTATTGGGAAGATATAACATTTATTAGGGTTAATAGTATAGCTTGATAAACAATCTTTCTATTGTTTTTAATATTTTGTGAAGATCAGTATTTGGGAGCTCAAAATAGATATTAAGGTAATCTGCAAAGACTGTATATTTGAGTCTAGTGTTTAACAGCTTAGGTATGTGATGGTATGTTTTTTGGGCCAAGTAGAGGAGCAATGGTTCAAGGTAAAGATTAAAAAGATAAGGTGATAGGGGACATCCTTGCCTCGTACCATTAGATATTTTTATGGGGTTGGATTTAATTTTGTTTATGTGTATTGTTATAGATGCATTTTGATAGAGTGTTTTTATAAAGTTTATAAAGACTTGTAGTATACCAAAGGAGAGTAGTATAGTAAATAAGAAATTTAGATCTACCTTATCAAAGGCTTTACAGGCATCTACGGATAGCATACAATTAGGGTGTTTGTCTTTTGCCATTAACATAATCACGGTGTCTAAAACTAAGGTGTTATCATTTATCTGTCTGTTTTGCATAAATCCAAGTTGATCTTGAGATATTATACATGGTAGTACCTTTTTCAGTCTGCTTGTCACAATATGAGCTAATATTTTAATATCTGTATTTATAAGGCAATTGGTCTTTAATTTTAAGGGTTAGATGGAGCTGAATTTGGTTTGGGAATTAAGATGGTTTTTGAGTTATTCATATATAAATCTGTTATACCAAAGGTAATGATGTAAATAAACACTCTCAAAAGGATATTTGAGATTGGTATAGAGAACATTGTATAAAATTCAACAGTATACTCATCTGGGCCTGGGGCTTTACTGACCTTAAGTTTTTTGATGGCTAGTTTTATTTCTTCTAGTTTGAGCAGTATTTTTAAGAAATTTTGGAGGGTTTCATTTAACTGGGGGAATACAAGGTTTTTTTATAAAGTCCTCATATTGTTTATTACTTGAGAAATTTTGAAGGTTATAGATATTGTTGTATATTTCTTCAAAGGACTATATTATATCAGATTCTTTATATATCATTTTCCCTTTGTAATTTATCTTATTGATTTTGGGGGGGTCCATTTTTTACTTTTATTAGTCTGGCAAGTGTGTTTTGGAGGGTGTTTGTGCCCATTCTGCGCATTTGTGGAGCAATTTAAGTTCCGTGATGGATTGATTATTCTGATATAGATTATATAATTATTTTTGTAGGTTTAACATGCGTTCTTCAAGCTGCATGGAATATTGGTTTTGGAGTTTGTTTTCAATTTCCTTTAACTGTAATTCTAATTTAGTTTTTGTATCAGTGTTTCGTTTTTTGAACCATGAGGCTTTTTGAATGAGAATACCTCCGATAAGATCTTTTGCTGCTGCCCATTTTAGGTCATGTGGGATGGAGCTTAGTGTGAGATCTTTTTCAAGTGGGGCAAAGATGTTATGTATTTCTAGAGTATCTTCTTCATTTTGAATTATGTTGGAGTTAAGGGTCCAAGTAGTATAGGTGATATTAGATGACTTGGTTCTCAAGGGATTGACTACAATTTGTATTTTAGAATGGTCTGAAATAGATCTGGGATGTGCTTTGTAGTATATGTTAGGACGGGTTAAGTTTTCAGCGACAAGGAAAAACTCAGTTTTTGACCATGAGTTGTGTCTTGCTGAGAAAAAAGTGAACCTGTTTACCGAGCTATCATGTTGGTACAGTGTAAATGGATCTGTCAGATTGAAAGTATTTATTAGTGCTTCTAGTGCTGTTGTGACTTGGAGTGGTTGTTTACTATCCTTGTGTGATCTATCTTTGTCAGGGTTTAATAAGGAGTTCCAAACTCCCCAAATAATGTAATACTAATTTTGGAATTGTAACAAAATATTAAAAAATGTATAAATAAAGAGATGTTAATTTGAACATGGGCTGTAGATGTTTAAAAATATGATGGGTTTGTCTATTTTGGGATAAGTGCCAACAAAATAACACCATCTGCCATTCAAATCTTATTTCAAAACTAAAATTTCCCCCTAGGAAGGATTCACAAATTATAATTGCAGTCCCTTTGGATGAAGTGTCATTACCTGCTGCTACAATTTGTCTCACCCATTTTCTATTTCTGTTGTTATTTCACTGCTCACTTGTCATATGAGTCTCCTGAAGATATGTTACACTACATTTATTTTCGTATGTTAGGTGCATAACTAAATTTCTTTTTTTCTTATCTTGAAGAGCATTTATATTCCATGATTCTATTGTAATCATTTTCCTGTGTTAAGCCTTTCCAGTGTGTAAATTTAAAGTGTTTGCATGAAGCTTCGTAGTAGAGGCATTAGCATGATGGATTGTGTTGTGCTTACTGAGTAGAGTAGCACCTTGACCCCTTAAACCTACCTTGGTGATTAACCACAAATCCCTCTGAGTAGGAAGGAGCAAATGATATATAACTAGGAAGAAGTGGCATATCATTTTTGTTAGAGATATTTTAAAATATAGCAAAGGGATCCGTAAAGGTATCCTACTTTTGTTCCAAGTGTTGTCAGTTATTACCAAAACACATGAGTTCTGACACTCCAAAACATCAATAACGTTCAGTGCTGTTAGAACCAGACAGTTATCGGCATCTTTTACTTTCAAATAAAAGAAAATGCCACCAGTAAATATTAGAACTTCAGGATTTCCTAAGCTAACATTTAAAGCTACATTTCTTTAGAGGCGCAGTTTTATTCTGCCATAGACTGTGGGCAGTATACCTAAAAATGTTTTGTAACTGCTGAAAATGAAAAAAAACAACAACAGCATACATCAGCAAGATAAAGTTAGGCTGATTGCACAGAATATAGAATTCATGTTTGGATTAAGTATTTTCAAGATAGGTGGGAGACAGGGAATTGCATAGCTTAACTAAGTGTTTTTTCATAGGTTCATAGGTTCATAGGTGTGTACTAAGCTAATGGCCCTAGGGCCTTTACAAGCCTAGCCATAGGATTACCCTGGCATAGTGCCACCTGACCTTAGTCCCCAGTGCCTCTGTCGAGTAGAGCCACTTGAGTTATCCCCAGGGTGAATTTTCTGCTTCCCATCCACTCATCAAGATTTCTCTTGAAGAGTGTGAGTGAGGTGCTCTGCTTGACATGTATGGGAAGTCTGTTCCATAGTATGAGCAGTCTCTGGGTTATGAACCTGTCCCTCCAGCATGTTCTGTTAATTATGGTAATAAGGTTGAGGTCTCTGGAGCATGTGATGCAGAGGAATTGGGATTTCTTTAGAAGTAGCATTTCTAACAGAGCTAGTCAGACATGGATTTGTAAGTCAAGCAGAGATCGCCTCAAAGTAAGTGATATGAGACAGAGAACAGTTGGAGTTTTTTGAGTCTGTCCATATAGGACAAGTGTTTAAGGCCTAGGATCCTCTTTGTGAGGTACTTTTGTGCCCTCTCCAATCGTTGCAGATGTCTAATGAGGCAAACGCCAAATGGGACATTGTACTCAATGATTGGCCTAATGAGGGAAAAGTAGAGGGAGACAATGACCTCTTTCTTCCTGGATGCAAAACCCTTGGTAATGAGATGTGTCACATAGAAGGACTTTCTGACCACAGTGGCAATGTGGTGATCAAAAAAGAGGTTGCTGTCAACTTGTGTCCCCAGATATGTTATAACTCCTTCTGTATTCAGTGGACTACCTCCTAATCACCACACAAGTTTTACTAATATTACTTCTGGCATACTGCTTCTGCTTTAATCTGATTTTGTGACTGTCTTTATTTAGCTAGATTTAAAATGTCATAAAGTAAGAGACATTGTTATTCTTCCTTCTTGGTAGCTATAATTAGGACTTATATCATTAGATTATTAGATCTTTGTGCTTTTTGCAATTAAGCAGCCATTTAAACAGTCATGTATTTGACATTAGGGGGAAAATCAGTTTTCTTTAGTGATGCCTCCATTAGAATGCCTTTTATTAGCATCTTTTGAATTTCATAACTTCAGCAGTGTGCTACTTAGTTGTTTTAACTTGCTAGTTTAAGTCTCAAATCATTATCAATAGAATAAAGCAGTCCAGCTTACCTAAAGTATTGTTCGCTATTACAGTACGGTGATTATAGCTGCTGCCTACATGCTTTAACTGGTAAAAAATAGCTGGAATGCTTCCTCTATTGCTGGCTGTCGCATATCTGAGAGGGAAAGCAAGAAGGAGATTGAGATTGATGTATTACGTCGCATCTGACATTTTTAGTGTTCCTGGTCTCTGAAATGTTGCAGCGATGGGTAAGAAGGCCACAGTTGACTTTTTTAATATTTATTTCCTTCAGAAGGCTTTAAAATAGTAGATTATTCACACTGTTATATTTATTAACTTTTTCTAGTGTCCTGGAGTAGCGACTTTCAGTGAAATAGCTTTATTTGCTACGAGTTTCATTAAAGAATTGCAGGAATGTGGATTTTGCTTCCTCGGGGGTCTTGAGTTTAATTTTAGCTCCGCTCCATTATGTTGAAACATTAATGTAGCTGGGTATTTCATTTGAAAACGTATTTTTTTTCCTAAGAGATGTGCACAATAAGCTGATAAATTTTGTCACTGTTGTTTGATTGTAGCTGGTAGATCTGCGATATTGTGATCTTGTGTCCCCTCCAGGTGATGCTCCTTTTTTGTTTAAAAGCTGTTAGGATGATTTGTGCATGTGTCACAATTAAAAAGCTTACATATATTTGTCTTGGATTTTTGGATAATTGTGCTTTTCTGAGGGATCAATGCACTCTTTCAATAGTAAAGTCTTTTATTTGTTCTTTATCATCCAGAAGCAAGTAGAGTATTTCTTTTGTAACAGTTGGTATTTGTGCATGATCAATAGTCTCAGGGATACCTTGAAGTATATTATTATGACGGCTTCTTGCCTCAAGGTCCAGGATTTTTTGTTGCATTTCCTTCATGTTCATAATACTCAAGTGAAGATTTTTGTTTATTTCTTCAATTTTCTTTTCATTTTCTAGTATTTTTGCCTCACTTTGCTCCATGCGAGTCACAATCTGATCCAGGTTGATACCAAAGGAGGCAAGTTCTTGAGAGAAATTTTGAATTTCAGATTGTAAGGGTTGAAGGGCTAGTTTGAGATCATCCAGGGAAATATTTTGATCCTGTTTCAACCTTAAGGCCGTCTTTATGGCAGCCTGTTGCATTTTGTTAGTTTTTTGTCTTTTTCAGGTATTATCTTTTTCTAGTGATACTATCAGTGATAGTTTTCTTTTTGATGTTTGAGTTTCCATTAATGCAGCTTGGTTAGACATTTCAGTTTTTTAGGTTCTTTCAATACAGCAATTCTCTTGCTTTCCTTTTTAGGCCTGATATCAGGAGTGTGCAGATAGCATGTGGTCAAGATCCCCGTGACCAGATAAGTGTATTTTTATATGCTGTAATCAGTTTTCTACAATAATATCCAGGATATAAAGGTTATCTATGTTTGTTATCATGATTTCTTCTGACTTTGCCTGCTTTTTTTGGTTGATGCCTAAAAAACTGGCTAGATTAAGATTGCAGTAGCAGGAGCATCACATCCCCCTGTGTTTATTGACCAGTGACCATCTTGGAAACCAATGAAAGGTTTCTTGAGATATTTGAGCTAAAAAAACACATTTTATGAGGAACAGACCAAAAATATGAGCCAAAAATCTGGACAGCTCACAGGTATGTTAAGGCTATGTATCACTGCTAAGCCTGTTTGCACTGTAAAAGACTAACCAAATGTAGTGTTTCACTGTTTCCTTCAGCAGAGAACATGGTTTGCTCACAGCATACTGTCACACAAATGAGGAAGCCAAGCAGAACATTTTATTGTTGAATTAAGCTTTGGAGCTAATACAGAAAGGTATAATACAACATGCAGGAGCACCACTGAGCATCACTAAACACTGATACTTCACAGTCCTATTTCAACACATCAAAGTATCATCACACATTTGGAATCACTTTGCCAACCTTCGAACAACAAATATGGTACTCAACAATGAGCTTTTGGAAGTGATATGGAACAAAGTAAAAATTGCTACTGGATGATATTACTTATTTACATGGACATTGCATAATGCAGTGATGTGAAATGCAGTGAACTGTGTGGTTAATTGACCACTTCCTTCTGGACAGTTGCGTCTGCACTGCAGCACTAAAAGTTACAAATGATATAAAACCACAGACAGCCTTGACATACAGAAGTCATCATGTTTTATCCTTCATGCACTGGAACATTAAGTATTGCTTGGTATTGGCAGACCAGATTGCCCATGCATGAGCACATACCTTAACTAATATCTGTCACATTCATTTTTTTTTTAATACATTCAACATAATCTGATGATCCATAAATGATTCATTGACCATCCTGTGTTTCACAAGTGTGTGCACAGGTAGGTACATGTCACTGTCAGTTCTGCAGTATACATTAATGACAGCATAGTTGACAAAAGTCAGCAGTATGTATGGATTGATGAGCATAACATTGACCTTACTCCATCATATTAACAAATGTGGGTTTCCACAAAACCTTCAACATCACAGAATTGTCTCTGGCACAAAATGAGATGTTAATCCCATCTACACTGCACTGTCAAGACTGTCAAGTCAGATTTCTGCAGTAACAAGTATTGTGTCCTCTAGATTGCATAGGTAGGGGGTTCTAATCTCACGGCACTCAACATGTGCTTGTGTGTGTGTGTGTGTGTGTGTGTGTGTGTGTGTGTGTGTGTGTGTGTGTTACATTGTACATATATTACCTGAACAACTGCTGTCCACAATACATTAGCAGCCTGGAGTTAATTTTAAACTGCACGGTGAATTCACATTAGTTTCAGACCCTTCTCCTAGCATCATTTTCTCTGCTAAACCACAGTGATGTCATCTTGTATAAAATGCACTCTCATAGTGTAGATGTAAGACTTCTGTGGTAGTGCTTGCATTAAGTACTATGTCCTCTTGATTGCATAGCTAGACAGGTAGGGGGTTCATCAATCCGTGTGTGTGTGTGTGTGTGTGTGTGTGTGTGTGTGTGTGTGTGTGTGTGTGTGTGCATGGAGTTGAGCAAATATAATCCTAACTACTGCTGGCCTTATTAAAATAGCCTGGTGTTAACTTTATACTGCAGGGTGTGTCCACATCCATGTCACACCCTTTCCCAACATCATCATCTCAGCAACCTTATACTGATACCATCCTCTATAAAATGCACTATCACACTATATAAGTCAGACATCTATGGCTGTGCTTGCATTAAGTATCATGACCTTCTAGGTTATATAATTAGAAAGGTAGAGGGTTCTAATCTCATAACTAGATAGGTGCAGGGTTCTAATCTCATAACAATCAGCTTGTATGTGTGATGGCAGGTCCATTGCATCACTAAAGAATTATTTCAGCAGGTGTACTCATTTGACTCCAACTCATGAGAAACATTTATATGGTGAGATTAATCCCACATCTCCTTTTCACTCTGTCCACAAACACATACTGGTAGTAACACACTGATGAGGTCATCATTTCAATAATGCACTCTCACACCCCAAAAACCAGACCTCTGTTGTGGCTCATGCATATAATATACATGTGTGTAGAACTGTGTCAGTCGAAAAGTAAGGAGTTCAAATACAGCAGTAAAACTCTCCTTCTTTTATGTGTGCATGTGAATGTAAATGGATTCCAAAGTGTGTTACACCTCTTAGTACTATTGTTGACTCTGGATAGTCCAAAATGTGTTATATTGCACGTTTTCTCGATAATCATTTGAAGCATGAAGTGTTGAAAATACCTTATATATGTCATGATTCTTGGCAATTTTTATTTTTATGTAATCAACTGACTTCATTCCAGGATGGTATTTTTATTACAATTGATGTTAAAGATTTATTTAGCTGTATACCCCACCAGTTGGGCCTTGAGTGGTTTACTGAAATTTTGTTCCAAGTTTTGTTTTTTTCTCAGGGAAAAATAAACACTTACTGTCAATTGATGGAGTTGGTGTTAGTAGATAATTATATATACTTGAGGGACATTTTTTAAACAATTACAGGGTATTGCAATGGGGGTCGGCAGGTGGCCCTCTTTTTGCTAATATTATTATGGCCTGGTGGGAAAAGTGTTATTTGTTTTCTAGCTCCTTCTATTCTAATATATCTATGTATGTTAGATACCTTGATGATCTATTTGTTGCTTGGACAGGACCCCAGGATGAGTTGCCACTTTTTTTTGAGTACATTAACAACACTTGTGATTTTTTTTAATTTACATATACTGTTGGGTTGGATAAAATTGCTTACTTGGATGTTTGGATAATTAAGACTTTAGGAAATAATAGGTTAAAATGTGCTTTATATAGAAAACCAAACTATTCTAATAGTTACCTTCATTATTCTAGTAGTCACCCGCAACATGTAAAACGTGGGGTGGTAAAGGGGCAGATGGTGAGGGCGGCCCATATGGTTTCTGAATATGAGGACTTTATAAAAGAGTATGCTCATATTTCCAACATGTTTGCAAATCGTGGATGCCCCCCTGGTTTACTAATAAGATCCAGAATGAAGTTATAATGAATCATAGGAATGGCTTTTATAGGCCACTATTGCAGTTTCAAGGTAGTAAAAGTGGCACTCATGTTGATGTGAGAACTAGGGACTCCTGTGAATTTGATAATGGGGGGCCCCATGTTAACAATGAGGGAATTCATTTGTTAAGGAGTATTCCTGGGAGCAAAGACATATTTTGCCCTTTTGTTACTACTTTTTCTAGTAATAGTCACCTTATATCAGACATCCTACGTAAAAACTGGGATATAATTGTGGGTGACCAGGATATTAAGGAGAGCTTGGGGGCTTTCCTTAACATTGTTTATAGAAGAGGTTCCAACTTGAAAAGTATTTTAGAATTTGCTTTTGCTTTAAGCGTTACGTATTTTTACACAGTACTTTTGCTTAAAGCATTGTGTATTTTTACACAGTAAATATTTTTGTTAAAGCCTGACTTTGCAAGCTGCATTTTGTTTTCTTTTACTAGTTTTCGTTTACCCACTGTTTTTTCTGAGTATTTTAGAAAGACAGGGTTCTAAAGTAAGCAATAGTTGGATGACACCATGTGATCAATGTAGATATGTATATAGTGGATCTAATCTTATGATTAGGAATAAAAATATTGGTATAACAGGTAAATTCAGTTGTTATTCACAAGCAGTGGTATATATTGCTATTTGCACACAATGTCCCATCTTCTATGTGGGTAAGACTCAATGTAAATTAGCTCAAAGAATTTATGAACATCATTATATTTCTCAGAGAAAAGTAACTAATGCATTATTTAGACATCTTAGTTCATTCCAAGATCATTCTTTTAAGTTTGCAGTCTTACATCAAGTGAACAGGAACCCCGGGATGGGCTTTGGAAATTGTATCTGGAACAGAAGGAAACATGGTGGCAGACTTTTTTGAATGCCACCTCCCCGCCAGGCCTTAATGACATGATTTCTATTACCAGCTTTTTGAAATGAAAAACTTTTGATAGTTTTTACATTTTGTTATTGTCAATTTTAATTGTGTTATTTTACTGTATTATTACATTATTATTTATCACTATTTTTTGAAATGTGGAGTTTAATAAGTGAATGAGATTTTAAATTTAGTCATTTAACCTAATGAGTTTTTGACTGGCTGCTGAACTTTCAATTTCCTGTGAATGTGGTTATAAAATAGGGAAGGGAATGTTGTTTTATGAATGATGAAGTTTGGTTATTGTACTAAATGAAAGCACTCATATTAAATTTGTTTATTTATCCTGCATTCCTGGTTTTTTTTTTGCCTGTACCAGCTGCCTTTTTTGCCTTTTGTGGTTGACTTTGTTTTTTTAGTTTTATTTGGTGTTTTTAACTCTTAGTACTGACAACATTTAGAATTCCACTTAGCTGTAGAAGTCATTTTTGTAGACACATCTCCTTTGCATGACACAGATGATGTCATAATTTTAAAGGTGCAGTATGGTTCACATGCATTCAGATTTCTCCTCTGGTGTGTGCATATAATACACTTGTGTGTAGGTTAAATATATAGGTAGGGATTTTGACTACAGGAATGACTGTCATCTGTGGTTACATGTTTCTTCCTGTTACTGTGCAGAACAGGTTGCAAATACATATATGAGGTATATCTATACAGTGTGCAGTGCAACCACTTTATAACGGAAACATGAAGGTAATACACAATGGTGATGTCATCCATTGAAATGTGCAATGTCACAGTCAAAAAATAAATCTGTGGTTACCCTTGTGTTTCAGCAAACCTTCATTTGCCTGTGATGTTAAATACATAGTTAAAATCCCAATGCCACTGCTTACAATCAATATACATATTGTTAACAGGGCTGTCACCCACATGTGTTATGTTTAGGTGTAAATGTTGTTTCCTATTACAAGAGTTTATTCTACATTTCCTTTGGAAAGGCTGTATTGAAGACTGATGCTGTCATTTGAATAGACTGTTGTTACATCGCAGTTGTAGTGAAATGCCTCCTCAGACCTGAGGACATAAGACAATATAATGAGTGCTGTTGTCTAACTAAGGCATGTGTTCCAATACGGGATTATATCCATATTGGACATAAATGTTGTTCTGCCATCACACTGGCAACAGCAAGGGGCTGCAGGTGTGTTTAGCTATAGCTAGCATCAGGCAATGTTATTTGACAGACAGTAAGACAGTAAGATTCTTTCTGAGTAATTACCGGGACACATATTCCTAGAGTCATACACATGATGTAATGCTTTCACATAACCACACATATGACAATTGGCGTTGCACTTATACAGTGGCACATTCATTGATCCCACTATGGTGCTGATTTTCTCAATGCTTAGGCAAGTGTTCCAAACCAGCACTGAGTCCCTGTAAGCATTTGTGTCCTTAACTGTTCTGCATGAAAGACACCCCTCCTAAATTATACTTTGTATGTACAGAGTGACAGAGGCCTCCCCTATCAACTTTTAGCTGATAAAATTTATGGTCAGATAAAGTGCAGCTGTCTGAATGACTTCACATAGGTGGAGTTCAACTGCTTTGATAACATTTCCACTGTGCCAAATGTGATGGAGGCATTGTACAGATTGATGTTCAATACTAGCATATGGATTAATTTTGTGTGAACATACTGATACCACACAACCACCATTGCATCAAGTCGGTGTTATCATTTGAGATGTTACACAAACACATGTGAATGTAGCTTTGGATTTCCTGAAATTACACATTTTTTTCTGCCAATGTAATAGTGAGAGTGCTAGCTTGGCACATGTATTGCGTACTGTGGTGTACATGTTTGTGCTTCAGTTCTTGAATGGTATGTGTACAGACATACAGAGAAGCTGCCCTTCATCACAGAGCATTGATACAGGACTGATCACAGTTGCATGCACATGAGCATACTCATTCAATTGCCATCAGTCTGACATGCTGATATGACATTCATTCTCAGGGATCCTTTCTTAATTCACACATTAATTTAATTTGTTTGTCACTATAGCCATCGCTACCTCCTGTGGCAGATGCTGACAATACACAGCTCTGGGGGATACATTGCATCATGGTATGGGGTTTGCATCTGTTGTTATCTGTTGGCACAATAATTGTATCAGGCAGGGTTGCCTTATGCAAGGGTATTACGTATGTCATACTCTGATCCCAGATTTGTAACATCGCAGACAAGTACTTATGAGATACATAACTATTATAATATTGAGGTGCATAATTAACATCAAGGGTGATCCTCCTCATACATGTGTTAGGCCATTTTATGTTGCATACACAAGTCAGTTTTGACATTGATGGCATGGGTTCAATTTTTGCAAAAGTTGATTTTGGCTTCTGAGCCATTCCTATATGCTACATGGATGTAATGCACGCTGTACAGATATCTCATTATGTATGTACTGTCCTTGCAAACTGTCATCTCAACTCAGCATGTAAATGGCATTCATGGGTCATGTAATTCCCCTCTGTTACAATGTGATTTTGTGTGTCACATCCTATAATATCATGTCTGCTTTTATTTACCTACATTTGTTCAGTAATAGTGACCTCCATTATTTATTCTGACATACATATTGCAAAATGTTATTATTACAAAGTTATCTTTGTGACATAAGCACCTTCACATCAATTATCATACTAGACTTGGAGTATTTACCCTCCCCTATGACATCTTCCTATATACATCTCTTTGATTTCTGTGCACATTATCCTCAGTACACTTATCCTGTCTGATAATTCATGTACTGTTGTTGTCCTTGCTGTTTCACCTCCCCCTTACTTATTTTTGTATCCATATGTTTAATTTAAAACAGTGTAAGAAACTTCTCTGTGTGGAAGATTTTCAGTCCATATATTTCTAGTTAATCACTGTATATTAATCAGATGAGACAATAGTAGTAGAAGTAGCGAACGTAAACCCGTCAAGTCAAAAAGTAATAATGGAAAATATATAATTCTACAGCATTACTAAGTATTCGAAAGTAATCCAAGCAAGGCAGGCTGTACAGAGAGGGAAATGGAATATTAATTTATAAGATAAGGGGTGTGGCAAGTTCAGAGAAAGCCAATATCATGCTGTTGTTGCAACAAGGCAGCTGAGAGTATGCATGCAATATTGTGCATATGCATGCATGTATAACAGAAGTACTGTCATTAGTCTTGTGGAGAGTGGGTACAGGAAGACTGACAAAATGTTTTAGAGATGGGTAAGAAGCAGGAGAAAAGACAAAATACCTAGTAGATACACTTTTTACAAATGAGGAAACAGCTGGAGTATGCTATGGATTTGTCATGTTGGGCTATAACTAAAAAGGAGAAATGGTCAAAGGGAAGGGAATTATATATGACAACTGTACACTGCAACATGCAGGATGCAAGTCTATCTTGCAAATTTATTTTTTTCAAGGATGGTGATGAGCCCTGAAACAGCTGAAAGGTGATCGTGTGATGTCATTGTCAGCAAAGAGTTTCAAAAGAGTTTTTGTTGTATAGTTAAAGAGTGGGAGGGAGGGATGGGGACATGAATAAAATATTAGAAATATAGGAGTAATGGTCTTTGCGTTGAGACAGAAGTAGCAATTGGACAGATGTGGTACTTCTCTGGTATTATATCAGTTTATTCCAAAATATATTCATAATCAGTGGCTATATGTACAAAATGTTATCCATTTTATTTGTGGTACAATTTGTAGAATTTTCTTATGATATATGCATACTGTTTATTATTAATACATGAAATCTGAAACTTGACAAATGTATTAAGTTTGTGAGGAGTTTATATTTTAATATTTTATCTTTTGTTCAATTTTCAGAACTTCTTATTGGTAATAAAGCTGATTGCTAACTCTTTATTGTTTTATAATATTTAGATTCTGGTGAGATTAAAGGGCTCAGAACTGCATTTAGCACCCACAGAGAAACTCATTCAGATTACAATAATGTATTTGTTAAAATCATCAATACTTTTGTCTGACCAGATACTTTTGCCAGCTAAGGGAATTTAAACAATCACTATAATGAGTTTGGTGAATACTAAAATTGATAGAGTAGGTTCAAATATGTATACATCAAAAAGAAAATAACAGCGCTGGTTGTCAAAATTAATTCAATAATTATGACTTCTTAGACTATGAATATATGTGTTTAGTTTATGAACTGATTTGTTAGATTAAAAATAAAAGTGGTTCATATTAAATGTTAGTAACAACTGATCTTAAAGCAGATAGGGTTAAAGGGGAAAGCAAAACTAAAGTGCTATGTGACAGTATTTTATGATAATTTATGAACAGTTTTAGAATACACATTCACTTTAAGTACTGTGTAAATCTAGCACTGATGAACTGTCTTGACAAGCAAGCAAAAATGGCAGTCATTAAGCGTAGCCTTCTTTAGAAAATTCATCAGTAGTCTTAAACAAATCAGTCTAATGTCATCTGGGAAATGAATAATAGTTTTACAGTTGCCAAATATTATCAAAATCATATTATATCTATTTAAGAAATGTAATTATAATTATATTGCAGAATGAACTGTATCATTTACTCAGAAGGAGTATTAATATAAATGTATTATCTCTTTAACTAGACAAAAGAGCTGTTAATCAAAGAGAGGAGCAACAGGGGAATGTGAAAAAGTGCAGATAGCAGCATACAAGAGAAGCATAAGGAGACAGAAGAGTAAAGCACCACAAAACTGAAGCAGTGTTAGTTTGATGGAGTGCAGTAATAAGTAACATAAGATATTCAAGCTGGAAAAGAAATGGGTGTGAAATGAAGTAAAAAATCTAAAGAACATATGAGACGAGCAAACCATATAAGAATATAGGTCTGTAGATGTTTGCATTTGTTTTGTGTGCATGTGTGTGTGTGTGTGTGTGTGTGTGTGTGTGTGTGTGTGTGTGTGTGTGTGTGTGTGTGTGTGTCTGTGTGAAAAACTATAAATGCAAAATACTGATATAGTAACCTTATTGGATTTCCTCAGTAAATAACTGAAAATTAAAATATATAAAGGCATGTGCTAGACTTACCAGATAGCCTTAATATAAATAAATCACATACAACACTTAATGATGGTAGATCTGGAATATTGGAATCTACTCAAGAAGCTGCACTAGTAAAAAAAAAAAACAAGTCATTATTCATCTTAGGAGAGAGTTAACAAAACATTAGATGGCATAGGGTCTTCAGTTCTGAATGCCATCTCAGCAGATATAAATGTGAAACAGTCTGGAAAAAGGGCAATTAAAATGTCTCATAATGTACAGCAGAAACCACAAGAAGAGGGAGAGAGAGAGGGAGAGAGAGATAACAGATTTTTGCTTTTCCTTGAAGAAAGGAATGAGGCAAGAAATGCTGGACAGTAATTGATGAAAGGCTGCACTTCATACCAGTCTGGCAGTTAACAGAGAACAAAAAACCTCTGTGCTGTTAATGTATTGCTTTCTATGCGTAGGGTACAAGGTTTGATTCCTTCCACCTTTATTTGCCTACTGTATGACTCTGAGCAAGTCATTCAAGATGGCAGTGCTCCCAGGTCATCTCTGAAAAGGGGACAGTTTCTTCAGCATACATTCATTTAGCCGACGGATATATTACTGATGTATAACATGTCGAAAGCAGTGCGGAAAAATCCCAAAAAAGCGATCGCAAGAGTTGCGAATCACAAAATATCACCCCCTTTTTGACCCGTGGTAGCGCTCATTTAGGTGGTTGAGCGGTTGGAAATGTCAAATTTGGTGTTATGACATTCCAACCATTCGGCATTCCAAAATTCGAGGTTTATTAAAATCGGTGTTGTTCATGACCGAGCAATGTGCGCTCGATCAAATGAATGTATTCCGTTTCTTCAGTGGACTATCTACTCAACAAATAGGCAAAATAAAAAACAAAATGCCAGACCTCAGATGGAGACAACACAAGTAATAAGGCTGTAATTAACCTAGGTGAATTAGGATTTGAAGGGAAATGCTACAGGTGGTTGAATTTCTGCTACTCATGTTAGCACTGTTGTGAATCTGGGAACAAAAACTAGATGGAAGATTGCCATAAAACAGGCAGGATGTTTCTCATAACTTGGCATTGCTGTGGTTAATGCTACATATATGATACATTTGATGCTAAGCTACTGGAAATGGCTTGCCAAAAATGCATAAGGATACATAATGGTGTGAATTTATATTCCGTGTTATATGCTTTTGAGTAGCCAAAACCTACAGTGGAAAGATAAGAAAGCACAATAAAGAAGGAGGTTCTTCCAGCTGATCTTGATGAAACACAATGATATTTTGCATTATGGTGACCCAGAGTCACCTCAGTACCATAGACCTGATTCCCTACAAGGCACTAATTTGGAAGACCAGTAGGTTCACATTTCCCATTTTAGGAAGTGTGGAACCCAGAAGGCTAAATGAATGGGTCTTTACGGTGAAAAACCATTATGGGCCAAATGGCTAGTACTAAGATGGCAACTGTTGTAGACAACCATGACTGGAACTAAGAATGCCAATGAGTGAGATGTGTGGTGGATTCCTAAGAAAGATGAGAAGTATAGCACTAGAAAAGAAAGGTTCATGTGTTGTGCATCTCCCTATCAAACAGTAATAGTAAAACATTACTAAATACTATGAATCATAATTATTACTGATGAGAGAAGAGCCAGATCCAATACTAGATGACATAGGCAGTGTTGGCTTCATGGGATAAAATCATCTGTAAATAAAACAAGTCCGTATACTTCCATAAACACAGAAAGACCTCACAGAGGACATCTGCAAAGCCCCAGAAACCACAGGAAATTGTATTTAATACATCAGAGCAAAGAGGATTGATCCAGCAGACTGTGTGTGTGCATGTGTTGCTCCAGTTAGCTGGGCTATCTAGTTAAGTGACTTTGCTTTGAATCAAACCCTGAGCCAACTGTCAGGTCTCCTTATAGGTTCATGTGTTTACTAGGCTAATGACCACAAGGGCCTTTTTAACCCTAACCATGCATACTAAATCTCTGACAACTTCTGATACCCTTGACAAGTATAAGCATGGGAGGGGAGCATGGGGCCTCCATTAATGTATCTGTATATCTATCTATCTATCTAGCTAGCTATTTATTTTTTTTTTTAAGCGCTGAAGATTACAGTCTATCAATGTCAGTTATAGAATTATTTCATAGTCATGTTGTTCAGTGTCAGTGGTAAAACATGTAGCATTTTTTCCTTTGGTGTAGAAGGCTGTAAGTTCTCTTCCCACACCAGGTAGAGTGATTGCTGACACTACTGTGCAGCATAAGAGTAGGGAGAGTGCTACCCTCCTGAGCATGTCCTCCTTTGGACGAAATGCCTACTAACTGTGAACCTATTGCCTGTTTGCCAACCGCTCCTTATTGCATATCAGCAGCACACCATGTTTTAAAGTAACATAGGTAATTTTATTCTTCAAGGGCAGCAGGCACTGACTTTGTAGATGAAATACTGAAATGAAAAGTTGCTTGCCAGCAGCAACCTCATCATTAGTTACAGATCTCTTTAATGTGGAATTATTCAGATGACTTTACTTCTGTAGAGACTGTACATATTGACTGTTATTGGTGTAGTATAATGACAGCAATTTGAATGGCTTTTTGTGGTTGAAATATTCTGAAATGGGTGCCCTTGTCCTTATTGGTTCATATGTTTTGTTTTGCTGTTTTCTGGAAAAATGTTCAAAACTACAAATTTAAAACACACTCTAACAAGTGGTTCTGTATTAAAACAAAGAATATTAGTATAATACAATCAGGAAGGTAATCATAAATGCATTCATGCATGGTCCTAAAATGTATGCAGGGGTGCTATGGTTTGAAAACAGCCCAAAGGTACACTTAATCCACCACTGACCAGATACATTTTCTATGAATGCAGATTTCAAAGAAATTTCAATTAATATGAGTTTCAAAAGCAGAGAATTTTACTGATGCTCGTGCTAAGTCTGTTTTCATTATGAGACTGTGTTGTTTTGTTTATCAAATGGCTATTGGAGTCTGTGCTATCACTGCGGTAGTGGTGCCACGGTAGCGTTGTCGCCTCACAGCAAGATGTTGTCCTGTTCAATTCCCAGTTAGAGCTTCTTCTGTGTGGAGACATGCGTGAATGGGTGTGCCTTCGTTGAAGGTTGTGCGTCAGGGCTGGCAACTCGGCACGTAAAAATCCACTGCCAATCATGAGCGGACCGGAGTTCCGCTGTGGCGCAACTAAAAAAAAAAAAAAGAAGACACTGTAAAAATCCACTGCCAATCATGAGCGGACAGGTGATCCACTGTGGCGACCCCTAACCAGGAAAAGCTGAAAGAAGAAGTCTGTGCTATCAAATTTGAAATAAAAGTTTTACATTAAATCCAAATATCTGTAATTGTAGAAGTAAAGAAGAAAATAGTAAGGAGACTGACAGGTTTTAACAGTGTTTATGGTAACTGGGGAAAGAGAGAGAGAGAGAGAGAGAGAGAGGCAAGTAGTGGCACACTGGAATGGCTGCTGGGTGGGGATGCTGGGAGGGTCAGGGATGCAGGGGTGCTCTAATCCATTATACTGCATAGGACCCCATTTGATCATGATCCAGCTCTGACTGAGAGCATCATTTACTCGCAGTATCTGTTGCAGCCACTATATGTGTGCACATTCTCATACGTGTGAACTATTGCATATGTTACTTCCCTCCCATTTTAGATACTGACATAGGATAAAGACAAAAACAGAAGAACAAGCAGAAGAAATTCCTTGATAGCATACATCTTTGACTAATTTTCAAATGCACATGTAATAGGGTTGACTTTACCCTCCCAGAATCAATATCCTTCAACTCTAGTTATCCATTAGAATTTATCGAGAACACTATTTTAACAGTGTTAGCATACAGCATTTGCATAGTTACAGTGCTTATAAATTAACAGCAACACTTTCTAATACTCATTTTAGTCATTCCTGCTTTAATTATTTCATAACAACATTCATCTTGGGCTAATATAAACAAATGATGGTGACTCCCCTCTCCAACTCATGAGGTTTGGCTGTTTGCAGGACGTTTTAATAGTCAAAGGACTGTATGTTTGGACTAAAAACAGTCCATTAATAATGCTATCCCAGTCATAACTCAAAGTAAATCTGCTCTCATCACCTTGTGCATTTACTGCTATTAGACAACTATGCAGCTTTCCTTTTTCAGTGACATCTAGTACAGCAGCCTAGAACGTCTGAAGTATGGCTGATGTCATACAAAGATTTAATCATCCCTGATATGGAACAGTGACCATCATTAGTCGGTTTCATGTCATCCATGGAGTAAGTGCTCTGTTTGGAACACTGATGCAACTTGCGAGAAAATACTCTTCAATAATTGTTAACCTGTTAGATTGTTATTGTCTCAAACTCCTGTATTTAGGTGTTATAAAAAGCTAGAAAAGGCCACTTCAGGAAAAACAGAATTAATGTTCCTGAATTAACTAAAAGATTTCTTTGCCCTCCCCCATACACACACAAAACTCTCCTTTAAATTATTCTAAGATAGCTGTTGTGTTGGGTATTATTATTTTATGACAAAACTGCACAAATATTTGCCTTTAAGCACTCTATCTCTGCTCTGTCAGTTTGTAGAGTGCCTTCCTGCATACATAAATGAAATAAAATTATCATAATTCATTGTATATCTTATTATAGATAAATGTCCCAGATTCCTGCAGATGTCCATGATAAATTGTAACCTGTTTTAAGTACTATGGTCTCAAATAAAAATCCTGCTTCAGACTATATGAATGTCTGCTGCCTTAATATCAACTTGAGGAAGTCCTAAAATTCTGATGATTCTGGAGAAGAAACCACACCTGAAGTGGGCACACTTCCTTGAAGTTCAACTCTTATTGTGTTAGAACTGGAGTCCCTCCTGTAGTGGTTCAAAAGAGACAAAGGTAACAGTATGAGCCATAACCATATCACAAATCAAATCCATCCATCCATCCTCAACCCCTTTTTTCTCATTTTACACATAGGGTCGGGGTGTCATTTCAACAATGACAATCATCTTGAGCCAAGGCTTACACTGCTGGATGGCTAGCCCTGTGGAGTTAGTTCGTCCTCACCACTCACTCGCACACACACTCGCACCTATGGCTGATTTAGAGTGTCCAATTCACCTACTGCATATCTTTGGAATGTGGGAGGAAACCATGAATCAAATATTTGGGAGGGAAAATTATTATGTCTAATGAAGTTTATTCCACAGTAATGTGACAAAAGGATTTAAAGAAAATCTTTTGTAACATAATAAAAGATATCTTTCCGACCGACTTGCTGTACTGAGAGTTAGAACTTATACCACAGTTTGGCACAATGTATAGAATGGTTCCATGGCTAAAGTTTGACACAAGAGTTATTGACACTCAAAAGACCAATCACTAAATAGTGAACTGAAAATCAGACATCCATACTCAAGACTACCAAGTACTTTTAAAATTATTTTGCAGGGTTTTTGACCACCTGCATCCTCATTCCCCTTCTACCTGTATATTAGCTCTGAGACAACTATGTCTCACAGAAATGTGAATTCTCTCTGATACTGCAGCAGTCATGATTTTTGGATAAAAATAACACAAGTAACATGATTGATATCAAAATTTAAGCAAACACAGGTCGTGTCAAATGTCAGCCTGGAAGTTGTACAGGATAAATAAAATCACTATAGTGGTTGGCTGCATTTTTGAAATTAACAAATGACTATGGACTAATCTGTATTCACACTGTGGCATATGTCATTCAAAGAAATTGACCATTAAGGGACTTTTAGATGACTAAAGTACTTTGTGCACAAATCTTAGACAAATAAGGGACAACTGTTTTTTGGACTCTAAGCATTTCACACTACAAAATAGTATCAAATGATGGCTTTAAAAGTAATTTGAAACAGCTCTAGCAGCATTTTTTATAACCTTGTTCAAGCTTATATAATAGGAAGGTTTTTGATCTGTAATGATGTGCACCACATGGGGAAAAGATGGGAGCAGGTGCAAGGTGGCAGTGGGAGCACTGGCCTTGTGTGATAGTAAATGGGTTCTGTTTCAAATGTATGAACTCACTGAACTGTATACTCTAGTCTCCTGTATTTTGTTAGCATTTTTATAAAGCCTACACCCAAATATTAAAAAAAAAAAACATGCCATTGTTTATGCAGGTATTTGGTACTTCCAAGCAGAGCATTAAACTAGGCCTATTGTAAGCTTGATCTTTTCCATTTCATTTATTTATTTTCTTATTTATTTTCCCATAGGTTTTTGCCTTCCCCCACATGTCATCAGCCTAACTCCAATTAGTCTCATACAATTAATATTTTATCAGTGACAATGTGAGCATTGACTCTGGTGAGTGCCAACTAGAAGAGCCATCATGCAAGAAAGCATGAAGGTCACTTGAACCTGATTGGCTAAATCCTTGTCCAACCACCATAGTGCCTTTCTAGGCAATATCAATCTTCTAAAGCTTTTAACATAACTAAATAGAATCCAGATAACATTAAGATATTGCTGCTAAACACAATCTGGTTAACATTAAGGTGTTGCTGCTCAATGCTATGAGCCTTGACACGAAACTTCACTATCTACAAGCATTCCTTACTCTGAAAAAAACATTGATATATGCATCATCACAGAGATCTGTTTCAAGACCAATGAAAGTACCCCATCAGTTCAGGGTTTCAATGGCTATCATATGATCAGGCCCAAAACATTAGAAGAACACACTAAAGATGGCAGGGTCTCCATATTCTTTAAAAAAAAACACCACACCCATTAAAGAAGATGATGATCTAGAACTCTTCCACATTAAACTTACTCTAAATAAAACCCCTTTTCATGTCATAGCTAACTACAAGACCCCCACTATGTCTCCACTGGCCCATGCCTCCTACCTAACTAGTATGAAGTCCTTGTGTATTAAGCCAAACACAATTCTCCTCTGAGACTTCAACTATCCCCCCATAAACTGAGAAACGTATACATCCTGAAACACGTATATCCATTACTTTATGGGTAATACAAATTCTCTGGATCAGTTAGTCCACACCCTAACTAAGGCTGACAAAACCCTGGACTTGGTCTTTACCAATATGATGCAGGTCTGCTTCCCACTAACTGTACCATCCTCCCTGGTCAAACCAGACTACAAGTCAGTCACATTCACCAGAACACTCAAGTCTGAAGTATCTTCTAGTAGCTTGGTAATCCCAGAAAATGCGAAGGCTAATATACTAAAACTGAGTGATGACTTGGTTAAATTCAGAACCCCTTCTATTTTGACAACCCTACTGCTTATACAGAATCCTTTACTGCCAGTCTATGTACATGTAAATAGCTATATAGATGCACATGTCCTCCTCAGAAAGAAATACAATGCCAAATTCAAAAATAGGCCCCTGTGGTGGAACCCTAATATAAACAGAAAAAAAATCATTGCATGCAAAATAAATCTAACTATCGAGATGCCAAAATCACTCTTGCTAAAATGAAACTAAACTAAACAGGAACTCTGGGCCATCTGATCAAATCAAACAAAGCCAGACTTAAGGTAAAAATAGCCACCCAAGAGAAGGATAACCACAAAGTCTTCTTTAACTATTTTAGAAATCTCAGAAACTATACCCAGCACTGTGCAGAGTTACTAGTAAATTATATGACATAGTCAGGCCTAGCAGATATGGTCAATCTACTAGCGAACAAATTTAACTCAAAATTCAGTCCCTCCCCCTCCAATATTCACAGATTACATCCCTACATCTACAACCCCCTCATATTTCCCAAGAACAAGTTCTTAAGGTGCTATCTAAGTCCAAAAATGCTGCACCTATGACACCAGATAACATACCAGGCTGCCTACTGGTCAGTCTTAAATATGACTTGTCAGTCATCCAACAGAGGCTGTTCAAAATCTGCCTCAAACCAGGCTACATGCCAGATGAATGGAGGACAACAACAGCCATTCGCTTGATCAAAGGTTGGGCTTCAATTGACCCAGGTAATTATAGACCTATGAGCCTGACCAGTCTCACTTGTAAGGTAAAGGAAAGGATCATTATGGAATTAATAGATAAGGATATAGGTAATCTAGAGAGTATCAACCTAAAACAGTTTGTATTTGTCAGTGGCAAGCCCTGTCTACTTACCCAGGTTGACTTCTTTGAAAAGGTTATTCAAGTAATGGATGACAGCAAATCAGTACACACTACATATCTGGCCTTCACAAAAGTATCTGAAAACATCTCACACTCAAGAGTCATAGATAAACTCTCCCAGATAAATGGCAATCCCTGTGTAACTTGTTGGATTGAAAACTGACTCACATATAGAACACATTAAGTGCACATGAATTGTTCTACTTCCACCAAAAGGCCTGTCACTAGTAGAGTATCACAGGTCTTAGTCCATGAGCCATCACTTTTTGGCACTGACATCTTGTAAAGCAAAGTTAATGCTAAGACTACAAACCAGGAGCCAGCATAAACTACCCACAGGACACCAGGATCCTACAAGATGGCTTGTCCCAAATAAATACCTGCTGTCAAAACCATGGACTAAAACTAAATGGCAAGAAATGTATAACCATGTCCTTTACCAAGCATGTCTCCCGTTGTAATTATCACATTGACAAAACACCCCCTGAAAATGTTTTCCCTGGTTTGGGGTCAAGAAACCAACGTCAACAAAGAACTGTCCTTTGAACACAATATATCCACTGTTGTAAGGAAGTCCTTTTTTGTCGCATAGTTTATCACTAATGGTATGGCATTTGGATCCAGAAATGTAATTGTTACACTGTACTTGTCACACATTAGGCCCCTTTTGGTATGTACTTGTTTGAACACTTGTCACAATTAGAATGACCACAGCACTTTCTTGCTAAAAAAGTTAAGGGCCTGGACTTTTCAGGATGGCAGCACACTGATTACTAGCTTAACTTCAGCTCTCCCAGTGTGAAAACAGAAACTGAAAGACAAGGGCCAGGAACTCTTGTCACTTTTAGTAAAATTCAGTTACTGGATAGTATGTATATTGCCTGGATACCAGCAAAAAAGAAACTAAGAGAGCCTGAAAGAAAATCAACTAGAAAATGTGAAGAGAAAACACTGACTGGGAAGAATCCTACAGCTGTTCATCAAAAAGCAGTTCAATATACAGCTTTGATGCAACACATCGTTTCCAGTAATCTAGAGGAATACAATTAATCAAATGTGCCCAGATATGATTAAAATAAATGAAACACTGAAGGACTATATCAGCCAAAATAACAAAAGTTGGAAACATGGAAAAAGCTTTAAACAGATATTCAGATGAACTGATAAAACTGCAAAATCTGGTGCTGAAAATGAAGGAAAGGCTGATTGAGTATGAGACTGCTCAAAAAACGATGTTTAAAAACTAGTAGAATTAGAGTACAGAGCACATAGGGAAAAGCTGAGATTTTCTGCTGTACCAGAGACACTAAAAGGCACAGACTGTATTAATTTTATGAAGGCACAAATAAGTAACTGGACTGGTATTCCACAGCAGAAACTGTTAATTAAAAGGGTGCACAATGTGTATGCTCCAACCCTGTCTATGAAAAAGCAGCAAGACCAGTGTTATTAAAGATGCAAACCTACTAGCAGAAACAGATGATCCTGACAAAACCGTGGCTAAAGGGAAAAGTATTAAAAGCTGGAGACAGTAGTGTTTGTGGAAAATGATTACTCTCTGTAAACCAGGCAGTGAAGAACAAAATATATTCCAGCAATCAGGGAATGTCAAGAGGCAGGTGTGAGATTTAAGCTGCTATATCCAGCTGTCTTTATAATATTTTTTCCTGGAGGAGTAAAGTCATTGCTTGATGTGAAACAGACTAAGGAGGAAATGCAAATGTTTTTTCCACAAAATGTGAGCCATCATGCAGAAGGGGACTTTGATTCTAATTCTTCTGAAAATAAAGTGCATGAAGGGATTTTGTCAGTGAAACATTTTCCATTGTTCCAAAGGAAAATGCTTGAGAGACAGAGAAAAGCACAGCTGACTAGAAGAATGTGGAGTGCCTTGGAATTGAAACAGATTCTTGAGTTTGGAGACAGAGAAGAACAGGAAGACTAGCAGCAAAAGAATTAGTGAATAAATGTCAGACTGTAAATCATCAATTGCATTTGCAAAGCATGGCTGTATAAAAAAGTCGAAAGAGTAACCTTTTCATTAACTTTGTTAAACTTGTGGGGAATTAAAAGGCACTTGCCTCATTTCATCTCATGAATGTTTGGAAGGACACTGAGGGGAGGGGAAGGGGAAAAAAGGTAACTGTAAGTAAAACAATTTTCTGCTCTTAATGGTATTTCTATGAAACTTTTCATGATATAAATTGCATGCTTTATAGTAAAGCATTTTTATTTTTTCTTGTATGTGATAAAGATATTAAAGTAAGCAGGAAGCATTTTCTTCCTTTATTTCCTCTTCTTCTGTATTACGAAATGTAGGCATTATGATGGAAAAAAGAGAAAAAAGGCTTGACCAAAGCATATTTAAGTTAAGTGGGTGTAATCTTGGGTTGTTTAGGTGAAGAAAGGGGTGCAAAAGCACACAGATCATATTCTATGCACAAATTATATGTTATCTCTTACTTTTACACAGGTGAATGTCTGTATTAAGACCCTTTGTCCAATAGTAAATTTTAAATGGAAACAAGAAAATAAGAGAACACTAACTATAATAGAAAGTTCTACTTTAGCAATAAATGCTTCAGCTTGTTTTTAGAAGCCTGTAACTGAGGACTACATTTTTCTCTTACATTGCCATGGAGACACTCTGATTATAGGGTAATAAAAGCCAGAATACTGGTTTCTTTTTGGCTAAAAGTTAATATTTTCTAAAAAGCATGCAAGTTGTTTTTCACATATGGGAAGGGAATAAAGACAAAAAAGAACAGACACCAATTAGAGTAAATAGAAGCACAATAAATAACATCCACCTTAGCGTGGATAACCTCAGCTTTAGGTTAATTAAGGCCTGTGTTTGCAGCTGTCTATTTGGGGCAATTGTTCCAATGTGGATGGTTATACTTCATTATTTGAAACTCTGAATAGTGTTGTCTGTTTGTAGTAAGTTAACAGGTTATGGGAGTGTTTGGGGTGATTGTTTGTGGGTTTTCATTAAAACGAAAAGTCTGGCAAAATATGACATGTGTTCTAATGTTAATGATAGCAAAAATGTATAAAGAACCAACCTGTCAAACATTAGTGGGTGCATGTATTACAAAATCTGGAAATACTCTTGAACTCAATTTTGGTTGTGGGAATGTACCACTTTTCACAATGACAGGTTTTGGATTTTCATTGGTTGGGCATTCCTATAAATATTCATTAAGTTCTGTCTTTGGCTTTTTTGCTGTGTATCACTGAAGAAGGCATTTTTTTGCCGAAACCGGTCTGATTATTAAATGTTATCTATAATCAGTAATTTTCTCAGTGTTTCATTATTTTTGCACCATTTCACATATCTGCTGGCCAACAGTGTTTTCTAAAATCTGGAAATAGACACTTAAAAAACTGTCATGTATAACAGGCGGTCATAATGACTTCTTATCATAATGGGAACCCTTTCAATATTATCTTGGAATGTGAATGGCCTAACATGTATAGACAAAAAGAAAATAATATTTAATTATATTAAGAAATGTAGTGCAAATATCAATGCTACAGGAGACACATTTGGAAAGAAGTGAGCATGTGACTTTGATAAAGAAAGGATTTCAGGATGGATATTTAGCAGAGTATCAGAGGCAAAGGAAAAGAGGAGTACTTCTATTACTTGCTAGAACAGCTCCAATAGCGATAAAGCAATATTTTTCAGCTTCTCCCATTAGGGTTGCCGAAGTGGAACACCAGTCTGCAGATTGATTGGCAGTGGAGTTTATACAGTTTCAAGATGCTAGCCCAGTGCCCAACCTTCACAGAAGGCACACGCACATACCTGCATGTCTTTAAAACTCACTCAACTGCGGGGAGGACATGCAGACTCCACAAAGAAGGGGTTCCAGCCAAGAATCAAACTGGAGAACCACTTGCTGTGAGGTGACAATGCTAATCACTACACTACTGCAGCAAACCAGCTCTAGTGGTGATAGAGGAGGAAAAAAAGATAATGGCAGACTTATCATAGTAAGACGCTACTGGCAAGGGATGAGGATTATGCTGGCATGTATTTTTATTTCAACTAAAACCACTATTAAGGTGCTTAAACAATTTTGGGAGAAATAATCAGCTTTCAGCAGAGAATATTACTTATAGGTGGGGACTGGAATTTGATTTGCAACAATAAATATATATCTAGAGGCCTTGAAGGAAAAATATAAAAAAGACGGTACAATTCTGAAGAAATTTATGAAAATATTTGGTATAGAATTATGTGAATTTAGTAGTGGGAACTCAAAATTTACATATTACTTCCCAAGGTACAATAGCTGGGATAGGCTAGATGGAGAATATATTTCAAATGAATGTATGCATTTAATTGAAAATGTTCACACATCCAATAACTATTTCAGATCATGCTCCAATAATTACTAAGATAAAAAAATTCATGGTAATAAAGTAAACATGAAACACTAGTGCTTCCCCACCTACCTGTTAAAAAGAGAGGAATTTAAGGAATGGTAGTGGAAATTAATTAGGAGTTATTAGGGAAGATAGAAAGTACTCCAGAAGTTATAGCTAGTGAGTGGGATAAAATGAAAGTAGAATGTAAAAATAAGGTAGAAATAAAAAAAGAGATATGGTTAAGAAGTAACAAGAATTATTTAGAGGGGCTGACAAAGGTCAAAGTATTACAGAACAAGAGGAAGCTCACAGAACAGGAACAGGAGTAACTGCAGAGAGTTAAAGAAAAAATAAGGGAGTACTTGGATAATATGCATCAGTTTAGAAAGATTGGAACATTAACTTCGGCAACAGAAGGTAGAAAGGGTTGTTGACAAACTTAGGAAGCCAATAACAAGGAAAATAACTAGAGATCATGTAGGGGTATCAGCGATATTTCAGAAATGTTATGAAAATGTGTATAAAGTAAATAAGTAGGAAAATCAAGAAAAGTACAAATAAGAATATTTATGGAAGACTTAAATATGCCAAGGTTAGAGGTAGATGAGGCTCAACAATTAACAGTTAAGATAAGAGATGAAATAAAAATGGTGATATATAACCAATCTACAGCAAAGTCTCGAGGAATAGATAGTATTGTCATGGAAGTTTGGAAGCTAGGAGGGAAGAAAGTGATAAAAATCTGGAAGGTTTTGTTTAACAGTATTTTAAAAGGAGAATAAGCACCAACATCCTGGAAAAAATTGTAGCGGCTGTAATACGTAAAAATGGTAAAGACCCATCAGATCCAGCTTCATATAGGCCAATTTCAACTTTAAACCATGATTATAGGTTCATAGGTTCATAGGTAGGTACTAGGCTATCAGCCCTAGGGCCCATACAAGCCTAGCCAAAAAAATGTACCCTGGCTTTCACCACCCAAGAAAATTATTTTCCTATGCCTCTGTCGAGCAGAGCCACAGAAGTGATCCCTGGGGTGAATTTCCCATTTCCCATCCAATCATCAAGATTTTTCTTGAAGAGTGCTAATGAGGAGCTCTGTTTGACATAGATAGGTAGTCTGTTCCAGAGTATGGGAAGTCTCTGGGACAGGAATCTATCCCTCCAGCATGTTCTGTTTATTGTGGTGACAAGGTTAAGGTCCCTAGAGTGTGTAGCTTGGAGGGATTGGGATTTCTTTAAGTGGAGCATGTCCAGCAGCTCTGGGTTTGACATAGCTTTGTATGTTAGGCAGAGATCGCCCCTGAGTAGGCGATATGCAATGGAGTAAAGCTGTAGTTTTTTGAGACAGTCTGCATAGGGCATCTGTTTGAGGCCAGTAATCCTCTTTGTGAGATATTTCTGTGGTCTTTCCAGTTGTTGTAGATGTCTTGTGAGGTACATACCAAAAGGGGCATTATACTCTATAATGGGTCTAATGAGTGATGAGTAGAGGGGAACAATGACCTCTTTTTTTCTGGATGAGAATCCTTTTGTGATGAGATGAGCCACGTAGAAAGATTTCCTGACCACTGTGGCGATGTGATTATCAAAGGAGAGACTACTGTCCACCTGTGTCCCAAGGTCTCTTATCACATTTTTGGCATTAAGTAGACTACCAGCTATGTGGTAGTTCAAGGGTACAGAGTTTTTACCAAAGGAGATGACAATACACTTTTTGGCATTGAGCTTCAGGCCATGGCTTTGACACCAGGAATCTGTCTCAATGAGGCCCTTTTGTAGTTTGTCCACATCGTTAGGAGTTTTGATTATGGCTCCTAGTTTGCAGTCATCTGCAAACTTTGTTAGCCAAAGACCTTCTGTGTTGGCCTGCACTTCAGAGAAGTAGATACCAAACAGGAGAGGACCCAGGACTGAATCCTGTGGTTCTCCACTTGTCACTGGTCTGATGTCGGATTTGGAATCCGCTATTTTCACAGTGTGGGTTCTGTCCATGAGCCAGTTGGCAACCCATCTTATGACATAGGGATTTATACCTAGTTTAGTGAGCTTATCTATAATTCCAGAGTGGGGGATGGTGTCGAAAGCCTTGGTGAGATCTAGATAAGCTGTTTGAACCATTTTACCATCATCTATGGCTTTGGTGACTGCTTCAAAAAAGTCAATCAGGTTTAGGAGACATGATCTGCCTTTTACAAATCCAAACTGAGTAGGGTCCAGAGTTTGGAGGTTCCCAATGTCTTTGTTTATGAGTTCCATGATGATACTTTCCATGGCCTTGCAGACCAGGCTCATCAGGCTAATGGGGCAGTAGTTCCCGGGGTCCGTCGTGGCTCCCCCTTTGTGGAGTGGGATAACTGTTGTGGTGTGCCATTCAGTGTGTACAAAGCCTGAAGTGAGGCTATGACTGAACATGGTACTTAGGTAGGGTGCCAGTTCATTCTGTAGTTCGTGTAGAATGCAGCCTGGGATATTGTCAGGTCCCATGGATGCTGTGTTCTTGGCTTTGGAGTGTGTGCTTTTTACCTGTGTAGCCATGATTATAGGAACTTTGCATTCTTCCGGTATAGAGATGGGTCCTCTAGGGGGTGAGAGGGGGGTAAAGTTAGCACTGAACCTATCTGCTAGGATGTTGGCAATATCAGTTGGTTCTGTATATTTAGTGCCATTATGCTGTAACTCAGAGCAGATCTGAGTGTTCCCATTTAGATTCTTGACATAGCTATAGAATGCTTTGTGGTTGTCTTTAGAGTCAGTGGCAATTTTGTTTTCGTAACTAGCTTTGGAGGATTTTATGAGAGATCTCAACATCTTACTGAGGTTGACCAGGGAGTTCCTCTAGTCATGGGATTTTACTCTTTTTTGCAACAGTTTCTTTCTTCTGTTGTAGAGTTTGTTTATGACAGAAGACCACCAGATTGGCTTCCTTTTTTTGGAGGATAACATCTTGGTTCTATTAGGGATAGCATGATCCATGCACTCGTGTAAGTGCTTATAAAGTGCATTTGTGTAGGAAGTGGCAGTCATACCTCTATTGTCCATCTGCATGGGTGTCATGAGGTTTGCCACTTCTGTCTTAAGAAGTGTGAAGTTGGCTTTTGAGAAGTTTTTTACGATGGTTACCTAATTGGGGCTGGGGGTGGGATGTGGATATCTAGGCTGATTAGCTTGTGGTCGGATCTGACCAACGAGGAATTGACCTCTGGTGTGGAACATCGGTTTCCCATGTTGGTGATGACCAGGTCTAGGATATTGCTGCCCCTGGTGGGAGAGTGAATAAGTTGATCCAAGGCATTGGAATTTATGAATTCTAGAAAACGTTGAGCAAAAGAGTTGGTACATGAGTAGTTTTCCCAGTTAATGGTGCGATAGTTGAAATTGCCCATTATTAGGGTGTTGGGTTGTACCCTAATACTTTCCAGTGTATCAAGAAATGAGGAGTGTGAATCCTGGGGCATGGCGGGGGGTCTGTAGCAAGCTACAATTTGGATTGCGGTCTTGCCCAGAGTTAGTTGCACTTGGATAATCTCGGATGCATTATGCTGTGCAACTAGCCTGGAGGTGTGGATATCCTTAATGAATATGGACACGCCTCCGTCTTTAGTGCTTCTTTCTGGGTTAGGTGGCCGAAAGATGTGGTATGAATTGAAGCCTGGTAATGCAGGGGTGCTCTCTGGAGCTTTGAACCAGGTCTCTGTCACTGCACAGATGTCAATATTCTCCATTTTAAGGAGTGCCTCGAGTGAGTGCATTTTGAGGTTTAGACTTCTAGCATTGAGTAGCATTACCCTCAGATTTTGCTTGCTTGTAGCAGTAATGGTGGTGAATTTGTCATTTGAACCTTGCCTAAAAAAGGCACTATAGGGGTGGCAAGAGTCTTAGCCAGTATCCGGAATCCTAAGGGTGACAGGTGCAGGCCATCTCTGGCAAAGCATCGTGGACTGTTGATCATGTCGTCCCAGGCAGACAAATACTGGATCCCCTTAGAATGACACCAGAAGCTTAGCCAATTGTTGAAGTCAATCATTTTGTCCTTGTACTGTGGTATCATTCTGGCTGATGGCAGGATGCTACTCAGAGTTAGGGTCATACCTGCCTGGGATACAAGATCCAACAGCTCCTCCATGTCTCTTTTCATGCAGTCCAGGGAGGTACGTCTCAGGTCATTCACACCAACATGGACAATGACAGTGTCATATTTGTACTTATTGTGAAGTGACCTGAGTGCATGCATTATGTGGCAGATCCTGGCACCTGACAGGCAGCTGACAGTAGCTTTCTCCTTGTTTAGTCTACTGAGTGGAACATCAGTGTGCCTGACTATAGAGTCACCTATGACTAGAGTGTTGGGTACGTTGTTATGCCTTATGGGCTGTGGTTGAGTGTCACACTGAGTTTGTGGGCTATGTGTCATTTGGGTTGTGTTGGGGGGTGGAGTTGGTTTGCGTTTATGCTTTGGATGTCCCTGATGCTTGGGCAGGTTTTTATTGAGAGCCTCCGCGAATGTAGGTGTGTGTTTTGTGTTAATATGTGTGTGTTTTGGTGGTGTGGATTTTGAGGATATATGTGATGAGTGTGGTGTGGTGCAAGTGTTTACCCTCTCCTCTTGACTGTCTAGTCCAGTCTTGGGTGAAGAGAGCTTTGCTTCCAGTTTGGCTATATAAGTGCATTTCTCACAGGTTGTAGTGTTGGGTGGTAGGAGGAGAGGGTTGTCTGTGTACATGAGGCAATTGCTGCATTGCCCCAAGATTCCCAGATTCATCAGGTAGACAGGAGAAATCACTGGGAGTTGACCCTTAGACATGCCTGGATAAGTGCTTATTTATTAAGTACTAAAATCTGCTTTCCACTAGACAAGTGAGGAAAGTTGAGTGCTGTAGTAATTTGCAGCTTATGTAGTGCTTACAATGAGTTCTGAACAAGTGCTGAGTTCAAAGAAACAGATTTGCATGCTGAAACTAGAAAACTGGCTAGTTATAAGAAATAAAAACTAAGTTAGAAGGCTTCCCTCCAACACAGAAGGGCTTGGGGGCTCAGAAGCCTACAAACAGTCTATACCACTTAACAGGAAAGGCAGGAACAAGCTTAGATTGTTTTTTCTTCTGTTTCCCAGATGCTCTCTTTGTAAACAGTAGGAGTGCCATGAAATCAGAATATGATCTTACTGCACTCAATTGAGTAAGCAAATGAGATGGGCCCAGAAGGAGTATCCAAACACAAATTTACAAGAGGGGCGGGCAGTTTCAAGGCCACTGAGATTAACACCAAAACAAAAACAGGGAGGGTGGGTGTGACTAACTGAAGAGCAGAGCCAAAATTTCCAGTTCAGTTAATATATATTCCTGCAACATAGTTAAATCAATTTAAATACTGTATTCTTTGAAAAAAAGTGCAGATAAAGGTACTTAAATTCTCTTATACATCCAGTTGAATACAGCTAGATCTTAGCTGGCCAAAGCTGAGGTTTTTAAGCAGAAAATATTTCAAACTGTACCACTTAAATAGGCAAGGACATGAAATCAAAGAATGTGGCTACCCCCACACCTGTAATTACTAACAAACAATAAAATTCAGCAGCACTGACTGAATAGCAGAGTCAAAATTTCCAGTTCAGTTAATATATATTCCTGCAACATAGTTAAATCAATTTAAATACTGTATTCTTTGAAAAAAGTGCAGATAAAGGTACTTAAATTCTCTTATACGTCCAGTTGAATACAGCTAGATCTTAGCCAGCCAAAGCTGAGGTTTTTAAGCAGAAACTATTTCAAACTGTACCACTTAAATAGGCAAGGACAGGAAATCAAAGAATGTGGCTACCCCCACACCTGTAATTACTAACAAACAATAAAATTCAGCAGCACTGACTGAATAGCAGAGTCAAACTTTCCAGTTCAGTTAATATATATTCCTGCAACACAGTTAAATCAATTTAAATACTGTATTCTTTGAAAAAAAGTGCAGATAAAGGTACTTAAATTCTCTTATACGTCCAGTTGAATACAGCTAGATCTTAGCCAGCCAAAGCTGAGGTTTTAAGCAGAAAATATTTCAAACTGTACCACTTAAATAGGCAAGGACAGGAAATCAAAAAATGTGGCTACCCCCACACCTGTAATTACTAACAAACAATAAAATTCAGCAGCACTGACTGAATAACAGAGTCAAAATTTCCAATTCAGTTAATATATATTCCTGCAACACAGTTAAATCAATTTAAATACTGTATTCTTTGAAAAAAGTGCAGATAAAGGTACTTAAATTCTCTTATACGTCCAGTTGAATACAGCTAGATCTTAGCCAGCCAAAGCTGAGGTTTTTAAGCAGAAAATATTTCAAACTGTACCACTTAAATAGGCAAGGACAGGAAATCAAAGAATGTGGCTACCCCCACACCTGTAATTACTAACAAACAATAAAATTCAGCAGCACTGACTGAATAGCAGAGTCAAAATTTCCAGTTCAGTTAATATATATTCCTGCAACACAGTTAAATCAATTTAAATACTGTATTCTTTGAAAAAAAGTGCAGATAAAGGTACTTAAATTCTCTTATATGTCCAGTTGAATACAGCTAGATCTTAGCCAACCAAAGTATTTATGTCTATAAAGGCTACAGGAATGGCAAAGGTGCTGTCAATATTGATAGATATGGATCAATGTGGTTTTGTGGAGGAGAGGCAAACATTTGAAAACATTAATAAAACAATGTTGATCCACAGGGAAGCAGAATAGAAGAAAATGCCACGGTTGATGCCAAGAAAGAATTCAACAGAGTAAGCTGAGATTTTTCTGAGAAGGGCAGTGGAAACATTTGCATTTCCTGATACAATAATAAGGTTAATTAAAAGGATATGTGAGGGATCAGAGGAAAAAATCAAAGTGGGAGGGTTCCTCTCTTATAAGTTGTGTCTGAACAGATGAACCAGGCAGGTACGTCTTTCCCCTTTGTTATTTTACATTACATTTAGAATCATTGGCAAAGAAAATAAGAGGCTCAGAACAAGGATATAATTAGCATGGAATTCAAGAAATGTTGGCATTATTTGTACATGATATTGTTTTGGACCTGATAAAACAAGAAAAGAACATCTCAGTGTTATGGAACATTCTGAGACAGTGCCAGTTTTTTTCCAGGATTTAAAATTAATGAAGATAAAACAAAAGCTATAGCTGCAACCTATGTACTCACACATGGCCGTATTTATGGGGACATGATATAATGGAGTATTAAGGAGTATGAGTTAAAATGGATGCTGTTATAATGGCTAAGGATATGTGGGAAGAGACTAAACAAAAACTGTGAAACTAAAAGCTTTTGCCTATGAATAGCAAAATGCAATCAGTAAAAATATTTTAGTCCCTTTAATTTAATACACAGGTCAGCCATATGTTCATCAACCAGAGGAGAAGTTGTGGTTAGTAATTACTAACAAATGGAAGGATTTTATCTGGGAGGGGAAGAGGGCAACAGACAAGTGGGATAAGTTGATCCTTCCAATAGAACAAAGATGTTTTGGATTAGCTGATTTGAAGAGATATTCTAGAACTACACAGTGAGGTCCTTATACATAACACAAACAGAAAGCTACAATTCAAAGTGTAAAGGAATTATGATGAAGTAGGGGAGATTCAAGAAATAACAAAAGGGTAGGATTTTGGTTGCAGATACTTAAGGAGAATAACAACAGTCATACAGAATATTATATTCACAAAGTAGTAGAATGTATACTAAGAATTAAGATGACACTGGAATGAAAAAAGGAGAGTTTGCCAATAGAGATGTCTGCATTTAGGGATGCAGAGAATAGGCAAGAGGGAGCTGGAATTTACCAGAGGAAGCTGGCAAAGGAACCAATATATTGGGAACAAATAATTAGAGAGAGAATGGTAATAAAATGGGAAGAGACCAAGAAAACATTCAGACTGCAAGTTAGAGATTGCCTTCCCTAGCCTATCAGGGATTGATATTAGAGCATAGGCACAGAAAAAAGGTATAGTGGAATCCTAAGTAAAAGACCTGCACTGGTTGAGCTTTTAGCTGAGTCTAGAAGAGAAGATGCTGTTAAAAATGGATAATTAGTACAGCATATTAAATACTGCACTATAACTGTATGAATCAATCAAATGAGATTAGAAAACAGTGGAAAGTGAGATTAGATAAGCAATTTACAAAGAAACAATGGGACAACACATGTATGGCTCCCAAATATGCAACATAGTCTGGAAAATTTAGGATTTTTGCCTGGAAGTGTTTATACTGTTACCGTTATACTCCAAGCAGACTCCAAATATTTATTTTCCTCATGCAGATGGTAAACATTGGAGGTGTAATGGGGGATAAAGAGGAACCTAGGAGCATATGTTTTCAGAGGGTAATGAGTTGGCAGATTTTAAACATTTTCTACAGAGTACTCTGTCAGAAATACTGGGCAAGCAAATGAGCATAGCTAAGGAATTTATTTTTTTCTTTTTGAGCTGGGACACAGGATATGAATTGCCTAGACAATGTAAGGCCATGTTAATTTTAATTCTAGTGGAATTACTAGGAAATGGAAATCAAAATCTTAGCCAACCATACTCAAAGTAGTGAATACTGCAACTGAGAGACAAAAGAATAGGAAGCAGAGTCTTTAGAAAAGAGTAGGAGTAAATTACATTGAAAAATGGAACTTGTGGGAACAATGCATGCAGAAAAATGTTTTGGAGGAGGAATGAGATTTAAGAGAAGGCAGGAATTGAACAATTTATGTAATGTTGCATTGATTATATTGCATTGCACAAATATAATATTTGTAAATGTGAACATGTTAATATGGTTTGATTACTTTTATATAAATGTAAGTTTGCCTGTGTCACAAGTGATAATTCAGTAAAAGTGTTTAAAAAATCAAGGGCCTAAATCATAAAAACTATGCAGACTGTCTCAGAGACTTGTCCCTCTTCTCTATATCATAGAAGCTACTGAGAGCCAACCTCTGCCTTGTGTATAGAGGTTCAGCAGGCCATATTCTGTTGGATCTATTAACCATGCTCAGGTCTGATGGTATAAAAAATCTGTTCTGCAAAATTAATAGAACTTGTAAGATGGATAGGCATGTGTCACAAAGAATTCTGCTCTTATGGAATAATCTTCTACTCCATGCTGAAGCATTTGGAGGATATGGTTAATAAAGTGTTTTTTTTTATCTTAAATTCATTGATTTCCTGTGGACTAGACTCTGGTCAATTCAAAACTTGAGTGCTCTTTGTAATTATAAAGGCCACATACGAAGAAGGACATCAGGCTGTTGGATGGAGTCCAGAAAAAAAAAACTCTCTGTCTCCTTTGCTATCAAGTAGTTATAATGTAATCATTTTTATAGAGTTATTCTAAACATATCCTTTCAGATTTGCTGCTTACATATCTCTAAATTCAATATAAGAGGAGGAGTCAGAAATACATTATTTATGGACCAGAGCTAAATGCTGTGTGCAGTTAATTCATTTAAGTGACACTTCTGAAATGAAATGTCTAACACTGTTTCTTTCATTAATTTTTTATGTGCATATCTAATCAGAGATAAATCAGGTGGACTAATCATATATGAACATCATATAATGTTTTAATTTTTATTTCACATATGCCATTTGTACTTTGGAAGTCTCAGCTCTTCTTAAATTTTAAAACTACATACTTAAGCACTGCAATGATGCCTCTGGCTAATTATTTGTTAAATCACTTTTGTATTATTATGTTGGCATTAAGTCCAGTGTTTGTTAAATTACCCATTACTGCATTAATTATTATACTAATGCAGCAAGCTGTTTGAATGGATTCTTCAAGTGTGTTATAAATATGTTCAATTTTCAATATACTTTCAGTCAGTAAATCTTGAACAGTTTAAGCGACAATCCTTTTAGTGATGCACACGTATTCCTACACTGTACTCAGCAGCTTTAAATATCTTATTGTCTTCCATACTGTTTCTCAATGTTTTAACACACATTTTCTAAGTCCTTTTCTTATATGTTATTTCAGTAATGACCTACAAGTGGGTGTGGGTTTCATAGGATTTACCCACTGAAGGCATAGTTTGATTCACCTGAATAATTAAATGAAGCCAGCCATGCGTCAATCCTTTGATATACATATCCAGGATTGCTCTTATACAATAACATTATTTACAAAAGGAATTGCTTAGCTTTCTTAAATAACATCTTTATATAAAGGCACTTTAGTCTTCTTCCATGATGTTTTGTGTTTGCTGACATACTATGCATGAATTTCATTGTCATGCTTGCACATTACACCTGTGCAGTGCAAGAGAAGTGACAGAGAACTATTTAAAACTAATATAAACATTTACAAAAGACAGTGAAAAAATAAGATTAAAATCATATGTTTCTGTTTCATTTGTTTTGTAGAACATTCCTGATTTTTCTCATGTTTTGCTTTGTCCCAGGCAAGGGTGTAACCAGAGAATAGAAATTTGAATTCATGTGCTCTTACCTCTATACCCCCACCAATCTGTCAGTTAAAAAATTAACAAATGTTTGTATCACTTTCCCTCTATAGATATTTTTTATGAAACTCTTGTTGACATTAATTTAGACAGTTATGGACATAGCATGGCCTAAAAAGTCATGGTTTCTCTAAGTAATTTATAGAAAATTGTACTCATGGTCCCAGGATGTTATTAAACATATGCCAGTAGAAGGTCTGTCTGCTTAACAGTATTTCAAGTTGAGACTTTCAGTTATATGCAATAAGGCAAACATTTCCATTCATTCCAGTTGTTCTTTACCATTATATACAATTATTAATAAATGATGGGCAATCTCATAAGCACATGTAGGGAAACTGGTTCAAGTACATTTTATTGTAGGTAATAAAATAAACACAGAGCAGGATGCGACATTCGAAACACATAGCTCTAAAATAGATACTATATTATTTGTAACATACATAATGCACTTTATAGGCTTGAAATATGTTTTCAAGATACTATGGCTTTACTTTCAAATCATAAATCCAGTCTCTTCAGTACCCTATAAAATCAATCCGGGTGATATCTCTAAAGAGTTTAGACTGTATTTGTTGATCTTAAGATTGCAGAAGTAAATGAGCAATTGTATATCTTTAGTTTTGCTAATGTCACTAGGCCTAAAAAGTATGCAGTTTTTATTTCTCTGTCTGTCTATCTATCTATCTATCTATCTATCTATCTATCTATCTATCTATCATTTTATCTGTCTAGTAGGTAAATAAAATGGTGCCAAAACCATAACCATGACCCAAGACAAATGTATAAGCGCAAATCATATCAATGTTTTTTACAAAATGTTTATTCCATATACATATAGTTAATTACAAACTAGAATGTGTTGTGTGGACTAGAAACTTTAGAATATACATGATGCAACAGTTTATCAATATTTGTGATAATACAGATTGCATTATGTAATGAAGTAACTCATTTGTTAATATAGAGGGTAATAGGCCATATTAATATGCAGTTTATTAGAGGTGCACTTGCTACAGTAAAGGACAGGTTAACATACAGGGAGGCATTCCCATTCTTCAGATGAGATGTTAAACTGAGGTCCCATCTGCCTGGGTTGGTAGTAGCGCAGGGGGATGCAAAAGATCCCATGACATTTATCGAAAGAATAAAAGAAGCTCCCTGGTGCTCTGGCCAAATTTTCACTAGTCATTATGGATATCACCTCTGATTGGGTTCCTATTACGTAATCAAAGTTTTACTACTTCGAACACCATATGGTCGAACCCATATGTTCGAAGTTGTAAAACTTCGAATACTTAAAAAAAAAAGAAAAAAAAAACCTTACCTGACTATTTTAAGCAGGGGGGCAAGCCCCCCTGCAACCCCCACACCCCCCACTCTTTAAATATACCAACTCCAAGATCGCATTACAGTTTAGTAAAGGGAAATCTTTCCTTTCTGCACTACACTGCATTATAGTGCGGTTTCAGACTTGGTTTATTTAAAGAGTGGGGCGTGTGGGGTGCAGGGGGTGCTTGCCCCCTGCTTAAAACAGCTACGTAAGTTTTTTCTTTTTTTAATTTTTTTTTTTAAGTTTTCGAAGTTTTACAACTTCGAACATATGGGTTCGACCATATGGTGTTCGAAGTTTTAAAACTTTGACAACATAATAGGAACCCCCTCTGATTTCCCTTGAAGAGGCCATTGGCCTAGTAACACTAATCTGGTCAACAAAATGTAAATAATTAAATCTGAATAGAAAGGCTATCCATGCCTCCTAGTATTTACTTAGGCTGATATGCAACATCTCTGGTTTAGTCAACATAATTTCTCAGCACATATCTATGCAAATTATATCAACTGTACAAATTTGAAAGGGAATAAAGGAATGTAATGAATTATGCATATAATATTTTCAAAATATTTCAAAACAATTTTGCTCATGCTCGCCATCAGGCTTACTCTCCAGTACCCAAGCATTCTTCCATCTTTCTTCCTCATCTTAACCTCCTCCCTTTCCAATCTTAGATCATGGCTTAGTGGTTCAGTACTTTGACTTTGACTTTGATAACGTTTTCTCTTTCCCTTTTATCATTTCATTTAAATCTTTTCTTTGTCTTCTCTACCACAGTCTAAATTCTAGCTGTACCCTCAAAATGTCTGTGCCTCCTTGCAATGCTTACCTAGACACACCCTATGCTACAACAATGTTTTCCCTTCTATAGTATAAATACATTTACTTGCTGCAAGAATTTAGAACTAAAGCCACCAAAACTGTATATACTTAGATATTTTGATGTAAATACTTTATTGTACATACCTGTCTTGCAACTATCCCCAGGATTCAATACACTATGTGTAGGCTTTGTGCAGAGCCTACACAGAGTTTACATGTTAGCACAATGGCGGGCAGCAGCATGTTATGCATATTAATGAGGAGTGGCACACCTAAGCTAGGTTTCATGGTTGACAACAGTGTTGCTGGCCAGGAAACCATGTAAGTGAATGCAAATATGAATTCCATGTAAATCAGAGCTTCTATGGTCCATAGATTTGCACAAAACACCACAATGACCACCAGGGTTTCACAGCTGTGATTCTGTTAGTTCAACATATCTCTCCAAAGGCCAACATAACGTGGAGACATTTAACCAGACATATTTGCCATAGATGTGACATACACATATGGTAGAATGAAACTCAAACATACCTGTCATCCTTCTTGATTCTCCAACAATTGTAACATTTCAAAAGTTATATGAATCCTGTGTCATAAACAACAATGCTGCCACCTTTGTCCTCTCATAAATCTTAATGTTTTTTTTTTCTGGCGTAAACATTAAAGGCCCTTCTCTCTTTTAAATTTTTAAATTACATTCCTGTCTACCATTCTTACTTAAAATACCTCTGTTCCCTGTAGACATGCTTCTTCAAATACCTTAATTGTATGAACTAATGGGGATTGTTGAATGTTTTGTTTTTTTTAAGTGGTTTTTCAGTTGTGTCAATGCTGTGCAGAGTAAAGATAGATTCATTTTTACATTTTTTTTTTATATATTACAGTCCTTCAAAGCAAATCTTGTTTGTGGGTGGGTACAAAAAACCCAAAACATTTAGTTCATCATTTACATTTACAAAAACAAAACAGATTGTGTTAGGATAGATGTCTAAGTTGTCTAACTGTCCTGTTAACGACCCCGACCCTATTCTCTCCCGGAACTCTCAAAACCTCACCTCGTTTGTTTTACAGTTTCTTTTTCTTTGAAATTTTCCTTAAAATTGTTATTATATGAAGAGAAGAAGACCACAGACTTAGGACTTAGTGGACCAGTGTCACTACTCTTAAGTTGTATCTAGGTGTATCTGTTAAAGTGTTGATGATCAGTGTTGATGATAATATCAGATTGTTCAGTTTCATTTTACAGTACAGTGCACTTGCTGTAACAAATAGTTTAGAAGTTAGAAGTTTTGAAAATCTCCTTTCGTTGGAAATTGGAAACGAACACTATTTCCAAGACGCCCTGTTCCGTTTGTTGTAATTCTTTAATGATAGTGCTTGCTTTACCAGCTTTCTGTTACCAGGCACCATGAAATTGCAATGCGCATTGCTTTATTTTATTTGTATTAAGCTGCAATAACTGCGCGTTATTGTGTTTAGTGTTCATATCTGAATGTCTCAACTTTCAACTTCTTCTGCATTATAAAAATCTGAATTGTTTTTATCAGCACCTGCTATTTCACTTTCTAACTTCTTTCACTTCTAACTGGTTTATTTCTTTTTAATAGAGTTGTTAATAATAAGTAGTTTATAAGTAGTTTTTTAAAAAGACATAAAAAAATGTGCCAAATGAAAAACTCGTGTGCCAAACTATCGCCAGCAGTGTTGGCATTTAGCAAGGAAAATTAAAAATTTTGGCCTTGGCCTTAGCAGTTCTCAGCAGCAGTTTCAAAAAAAATATTCTCACCTTTAAAGACCTGGCAGCACACATTTTTGTTGTTTCCACACGTTCCGGTTTTGTTCGTCAGAAAAGAAAACAAAAGGATTGCTGAGTGGCTTCAATAAAGATTTAATAAAATCATCGCCGGTGTTCACCGTTACGGTGTTATCATCCGTTGTTCTTGTTCTCAGATTTTTTCTCATTGGGTTCCACTTTGGTGGGTATCGTCCTTATGAGAACCTCACCAAAGGAAAAGACCACATAAAGGAACCACTAAGTAGTGGGCTAGATAGTAGTATTAGAGAAAGATTTCTGAATATATACCTGTCATCCTCTTTGAGCAAGGTATGGGGACAAAGGCATATATAATGGGTGGACAAAAGCCCAAAAATAGGAACAGATTTTTAATATTGCACTTCCAAATGTATAAAGTTGATAGAATAAATAGGTGGTATATTACCATGAACTTTCTGAAGAGCATGAAGTTTGAAACTCAAATGTCAGTCATCATTCTGACTTCACTCAGCAATGACGTGCCCATGATTTGCTAGAAGCCAAACATGTTATGAGGAAACGATCACAAATATGAGACAAAAACTGGACCTTCTGCACAAATCTGGACAGTTGAGATGTATGCACTCAAATTTATGTAATATTGTGTCACATCAGTCCAGAGATCATCCCAGTAATATGGCAGAAAGCCACATATTTGATAAGGAAAACATCTAGACATCCTGGGAATATCTGGCCAGTTGAGAGGTATTAATGTGAAGTATATGGTCCAAACACAATACAGGACAGTGTACCCACAGGGCAGAGTATTCTAATATCCCATTCCTGACATTCTGTATTGAAGCTGTGTTAATGATTTGTAACAGGACATGGACTAACATGTAAAATGATCAGTCAAGGGAAATGTGTGTAATGAATAAGAACACACAGATGAATTGTGGTAATGAACACAGGGAAGGAGGACAGGTGAAATTTTCTCATGTACAGCAGAAGAGGGCATGTCAATGTAAGATGGTTGTAGCAGCAGCACCAGTCTCATATCTCTATGGTATAGTAGGAATTGTACAGTGGAAATATGTGTGATTGTCACACAAGGTGACATAATGGGGAAGATGTCTGTGTGAGATAAGCATCCTTATGTGAATAATGTAGAGGACATCTATCAGGGATCTGACATAGAATTGGGGTAGGGTGCATATTGGGAAGATGTGCAGACTGATATGCCTGAAGGTGAGTGTACTCTCAGCAGGAGTCTCCAGCAAGCTGGCCACAGGTAAAGGATCATAGACAGCATTACAAGAACCAAGCACAATCACAGAAAATATCAGAGTAATAAAACCAGTAATCACATGCCTCTGACATAATACATGTGATGTGGAGTGATAAGAGATGAACCTGGACACACACACACACACACACACACACACACACACACACACACACACACACACACACACACACACACACACACACACACACACACACACACAACTATTATGATACATCCACACTCTTTGAGGGTAACCATGCACATTGCCATGGTACTGTAATATCTACAGTAGATATTAGGAGGGACACTGTTGTACCTGTATGTGACAGCATGGGCAATACAGGCTAGTTGCCTGGTGTGCATATATATATATATATATATATATATATATATATATATATATATATATATATATATATATAACAATCCATACTGTAGCAAATTATATACATGTTATTAATGTCTTACATACCTATGTATGTAGTGTGTGCATAAGCAGAACAAGTAGCACACATGCATCTGGTCTAACAACTGAGGGGTGTATTGCACCATCAGACAGTCCTGTATATTCCACAGTAAGAATACCTAGATATGCTCAATAAGCTGTGTGACAATGCACTGTGACAAAGTGGTACACTTCAGTTACACATCACTAGAAGATGTGTATTGAGCTACATGAAGAAGGGTGCATTGTACACAGTTATTGGTGTGATGAAGGCCAGGAACCATGAAGGTATTATGGCCTCTGATGTGCATGCTCTTCACATACCCAGTACTTGTGTTACATTAAAGAGAGTAGTCAGCACTGTGATCACATGCTGATGGATGTGCCACTTACCATCTACCCCAGGACATGGGCCACCCACCCATTGGTATGATTTATAATTGGGCTGTGTGTTTGTTTCCTGATTCAACAAATCCTTCCACATTTCTTGCAAATGCAGGAGTTGTCATGGCTGTGGCAGTGGATTTTGGTATGTGTTGATACTGTCTGTATTATACTAATATCACAGTTGGAGTCACTGATAGCCCACAATCTGTAGTGTTTCAGGCAGCTGTTTGGACACAGCATGCACATGTTATCTGCAATGTCCATCACTTAACTAATGGATAGGAAAGGACTTAGCAGACACCCCTGATATACCGACCTGATCAGTGGATCTGACATTTCAACATAGCATGATACCACTTATGTCATACACTGGTCTACCCATTTGATGATATAGCTGTTTATGGGCACATATGACAGTGTTGTTTGAATACCTCACTATGTATTTGTGTCAAATGCCTTCACCTGGTCAAGTTCCACAAGATGATGCTGTTGTCATCATGCATACTCTCAATGACCTCTTTGAGGACATCTATCAGATGTAACAGACTCAATTTAGCATTAACAACTCACACGTCTGTTGCTCACACCTAGAATATTATTAGTGTACATGCAGAAGAGGTCCATGATGACATGTTAGTCTATCTCACAGTCAAAAAGAGTCAGGATGTCTGTATACATGCATGCATCAGGTGCTGTCCCTCCAACTCAGATGGATGCATGTTGATGTGCACACTTGTATGGGAACATAGGCTCTGTAGAGAGTGTGTTCAACAGTATAAGGAAAGTGCATGTGATGAGTCACCCCATAGGTGATCTGTGATGTTGCCACAGCCCATTGATTCCATGTGATTGGCCTGGATGAAAGTAAAACAGTGTATAATGCCAATCATGATCTGGGTTAAGGTTTTAACATAATCCCCCATGCAGGTACCCATGCAGGTATCATTGAGAAAACCTCCAAGGTGTGGAATAACCCTTACATCTGTTGAAGGGTAGCCAACTTCTCACTGACAGAACACATCATGTGAAAGTTGGTGAATAAACCATTAGAGCTGACACCACTGGCAAACCCCAGGGATCTGTGCTTGGCCCTTCACAGTTCAAACTCTACTTTTCAACAGTTCAGGCCAAAGTATATGGCCTTTAGCTTAACAAGGTGCTGATTCTTGCATATTGAGTGCTATCACTGAGGCTACCAATGGTGACAACATAGTACAGGAGGGGCTAACACACAACTGAATTGTGAAAAAGACACATGATATACAAATAAATGTAGAAATGTGTGTCTGTAATGTTGTCCATCTGAAAAATGGAATTTTATGTTAATTACAGCATTGACAACAGTGCTGCTATGCAGAAACCCAGTGATGAAAACACTGGGAACACATGTAGATAGTACTCTGAACTTTGACCGTCAAGTGTCCACACTGGTATTGAAAGCCTATGTTGTGTACATCATAAATCACACCATTAAACTGAGATGTTAGGACTGTATGACAGTACTGTAGTCAAACCTCATCACAACATGAATAGAGTACATCTTTTTCATGTATCTCACCAGACACATGTAGCAGCTGGACAGACCACAGGGCTTTCTCAGCAAGATAACACAGGGCCTACAAACCATGCCATGATGTATGTGGATAGATTAAAAGCCAAGTCACTGTAATCTTTATCATATATGATGAAGTGACTTCTGCCTGGCTTCAGACAGGTCTCTGACCATGCCCTTGTGGGAGTACTGCATATCCAAAAATCTAATATATCTGATGACATCAGCAGTGTCTTTTGAGGAGAATATAACAGTGTCTCTCATGCTGATTTAAAATGCTCTCTTTAATGTCAAGCAACAGTTTACATACATACACATATAAACATTTACAAAAGGCAGGGCACACATAAGGTGAAAAGCATATGTTTCTGTTTCCTTTGTTTTCACACAGTTGACTGCAGTGAGAGTAGAAATCCTACCTATCTAAGTAAACCGACTACAGAAGTCAGTACTTTATGCAAGCACCACAGCACAAGTCTAATGTTTGTATGGCTGCAGGTCAACTTATACTGGATGACATCAGCAGTGCATGTTGGAGAGAAGAAGTTGGGAGGCCTGCATGAAATGGATGTGTAGGCATGTGCAAGCATCAAAATACTGTCAATCCATGGGATTGGAGTGGTAACTGTAGGATACACATTTATGGTCTTCTGATTAGACACACACACACACACACACACACACACACACACACACACACACACACACACACACACAGTTGACTGTAATGAGAACAGAACTCCTACCTATCTAAGTGCATAGATAACAGCACACAGTACATTATGCAAGCACCACAGCATAAGTCTGACTTTTATAAGACTGCAGGTGAACTTATAGTAAATGATATCATCCGGCCATGTGGGTGACAAAATGTTGGGAGAACTCCATAGACTCATAGCTTCATACATACATAGTAGGCTACTAGGCTAATGGCCTTATGATGTTTAGAAGCCTAGCTGTGTAAAAACACAAATGCCCTTATTGAGCATAGTTGGATGGTCATTGTTAGCAGAGCAATTTTGTGAATAGCACAAACTGGCCCTGTCCATGAGGGACATAGGTGCCACCCCAGAGGTAACTTTACAATCATCCAACCAGCAGTCAAGGTTGCGCGTGAACAAGGTCATTGAGGAACACTGATTGACACACAATGGGAGTCTATTACAGAGTCATGTGAGTCATTGGGGATATACCTGTCTCCCCAGCATGCTCTGTTTATGTGAGAAACCTGGACCAAATTATTATTGTCCCATTTGATTTGCAGATTTGCAACATTTAAAGTAGGGCAAGATCTGAGCCTGCTCTGTAAAGCAGGCATAGTTCACCACTCAGCTGCCTGCATGATATGGAGTACACTGACAGGTCTTTCAGTCTTTTTATGTTTGTTATGTTTGGAGGCCCTGGAGTCTCCCAGACACAACCTTGTGTTTTCTCTCTTTGCTGCAGGTGTCTGGTGCGGTACAGACAGAGGGGACCATTGTACTCAATTAGTGGTCTGATATGGGTAAAAGTACAGCAGAGGTATAATCACCCTGGTCTTGGGTGTGATGTCAATATGTATGATATGTGCAATACAGAATGTGTATGTCACTATTATGGACACATAGTGATGAAAGTCTAGATTGCTATCAACATGTGCTCCCATGTCTCACAACACTGCATTTGAGCTTAGAGGGTTGCTATGCATATCATAATTAGCAGGGGTACTTCATTGTTGAAGGAGACAATGAGCTATTGTATGCTTTACAGTTCACTCCATGAGTTTGGCACCAATCAATTGTAAGTGGCAGCTCCTTCCATAATATGTTACCATCACTGGGGGACTCTATATTAGTGCATCCATTTACCACTCATTTGAAAACTTGGTAAACTGCAGGACATCTACCATTGCCTACACTTCAGGGAAAAAGTTTGCGAACAGTTGAGGGTCTAGCATAGATCCTTGAAGTACTCTAATGGTAATTGGCTACTGGTGGAGGTGTGGTCCCCAACTCTGAGTGTGTGTTATGTCAGTGAGCCAGTTGCCTACCCTTCTACTACTGTAATTTAATTCCCACATGGGAGATCTTTATTATGACACATCAATGGAGGAAAGTGTCAAAGGCCTTGGATATGTCAACATAGGTGGTATGTCCTGTTATCCCTCATCTGGGCCTGTGGGGCAGTATACATGAAGTCCACATGGTTGAATAAGCAAGAACTACCCTTGACAAAAACAAAATGGGTATGGTCAAGTATGTTGAAGGTCACCTATGTCCCTGTGGATATGGTCCATGCTGATTCCTACCCTAGCCTTGCAGATAAGAGTTTTTATGTATATGGGTTAATAGTTATAGCTCTGCATGCTACCAGATTAATGTGCATTGCATAGCACACATTTGATATTACATTTTGTGGTTGATATATGTGTAGAAAAAGTACTGGAACACCAAGGTTGCAGTGCTTGGGAGCTGGCAACAGATGGGTGTATTGTAATTACGTGACATATTGTTAGATAGAACCCTCGGTTTGTAATGTTTCCATACATAACTTCATGTCATACACAGGAAATTGACAGTAAACAGCAGTAATGCAGCATAATATAAACATTTCTAAAGCCTGACAGTTAGCACTGAGTCTAAGAAATACAACTGCTGCTTAACTGACTCTGTGGCAGCACTTGTTAATGCCTTGATGCATTCCTTTTTGGGCCAGATGGTACTTGGTTTGAATACAGGTGTATCTAATACTTTAAAATACTTTTCATTACAGAGTGATAATGCAATGACATGAATTGTTTATATGAGATGTGCTGCTGTGTATTTGTATAGCACAATGGGGTTAAAAGATATTGAGAGGAGGTAATCACAGCATTTTGCTGCCACTCACTGTTACTGCACATTGGTATGCAATGCACACCTCCACATAAATATGGAGTGCAAAAATTGCAGGGCTCCATTGCTTTTTCTGCTACTTGTGTGTGTTGTGTGTGATTCTATTTTTTGACCAGATTATAGGTGTTAAAATGGGGAAGATAGGAAAGTGGTGAAATAGGAAGCAAGCAGAGGGAAGACCAAAGTCTGACAGTAGTGAGTCCCTGGAATACACTTGTGACTTAACTGACTCAGTGGTAGCACATGTTAAAGAGTGATACACTCCTTTTTGGGAGTAGATGGTACTGGGTTCAAATACAGCTCTATGTAATACTTTTAACTACTTTTACATTACCGTTGCTGTGCATTGGTGCATGATGCGTACCATGGCAAAAGAACATGCATTAAAGAAAAGAAATGAGGAAGATAGGACAGTGATGAAATGGGGAACAAGCAGGGGAAAGAACAAAGGGAAATCAGGGCAGGAATATGCAGGAGGGAGGGAGGTAGAAAAGAACCATAGCTATCCATTTTTAACAGTGTAAAGGGAATATATATGTGCAAAATATTAACTGAATTTGGACTATCACCTTCAGAGAGAAGGGTGACCACAACACAGTGATGTTGTATAGCCCATTGGACTGAATCAAGAGTGTCAAGAAGACAAGTGTGCAAAATTGAGAGCTATGTATGGGACTTTTTATTCTGGGACAGGTGCCTTTTTTTTGAGAGAGGAATATTGGGGAAGGCATGTAGGTATGTCTGGGTCAGGTAAGTTAGGTATGTAAGGAAGCAATTGCATGCAGACAAGACAAAGAAGACAAGAGAAATGGATGGTGATGGACACAAAAGGTTGGAGCACACCATGATTGGGGTGAGGGTGGGAACATCCAGAACCATTGGTCATCAAGCTAGGTGAAGTGAGAATCGAGTCCTCACCCACTGTACTGTCATCACTGTCACCTCATTCCGCCACTGGCTGAAGTACTTGATGTCTCCTTCTCCTCTTACTACTACTGTGTAAAATGAGGGAGAGCAGCCACTCCAGATAGTGTAGGCATGCACCAACAGTCTGGCACACAACCCTATGCACCATCCCTGGCATTTTGTGCAGGTGATAAAATCACCATCTCTGCTACTGCTCCCCAAGTGTATCACAGGCCTGGCCTCCAGGGCAGGACTATCTGAGGGGACAGGTAATGCAGGGGCAGTAGAAGTGGTACTGCCAGCTTGGCTCTCAGACAAGCTGGGCAATGGTACTGGAGCTGGTGGAAGGAGGGCAAGGGGATCCTGTGGGGCAGACCTACCCCATTGTGCTGTGGAGCATTTCATAATGTGGTGCACACGGATGACATGGACACATTTTGGCAACACATAATAAACTAAAACTAAAAATTAAAAAAATAAATTAAAAAAATAAAGAGAGATAAGGGTTGGGGGTGAGAGGAAAAAGAGGTAAGATTAGTATCTTAATATGTGACATACAATACATTAATACAACTATTTAATTTTATTATCTTAACCTTTACTTTTAAGACTACCACCTCCTAACAAATAACTTTTACTTTTAAGACTACCAGCTCCTAACATATGCACACTATACTACAGATTGCAGCAAGTACTCATTGACATGTGCATATATTGTACATATGCTTGTTCCAATTACACAGATTACAGTTTACGGCAGGGCATGAGTGCTTTTACTTTAAACTTTTAAGTTACATATAATTGAAGAACTAACAGTACTGTATGGTTGGAAAGTGTAGTCTTTGAGCCCACAACTTCTGACTGAAGTCTAATATTGTACTCGTGGACTGTGCTACAGACTAATGGATGCATACATGCTTTTACAGTTGAGATATGCATGCTCAATTTGATACAACTCTATAAAATACCAAAAAAAGCTATCTTTAACTTTTAATGCTACAATAACACTACTCTTCCCTGCACACATAGCACATGCGTCCCTCATACTCACCAATCTAACCCCATGGGTTCTTAAATTGACCTCCCAGTCCATGGCAGCTGTGGAAAAGCAGAACAGAGTACCAGTCTTGCCTATATTCAGCTTTTAAGTCTTACAAGTACTCTCTGCAATTGATGCTTACACAGTTGTGGGATGACCACAATCCTAGATTTCTCAACCCAAGCACTGAAGGTATTCCTCTTCCTTTGCTGTAGGCCATTATAGTGATGCCTACATTGGTCACCACTGCTCAGGACACCAGTGGCACAGGCTACAGCCAAAGCCAACCTATCCCAAGGTTCTAGTTTATACTAGGAGCCAGAATAGTCCCCCTGCAGAAGCCTGCCACTGTGGTGTTTAACTAGGAGTTCAATAAAAATCTTGGAATCCTTGATACCCCATCTCTGTGCCCTAAATCTGGCACCTTCTCCAGAAATGCCTGCTATGTCTACCATGGATCAAAAGCAATGGATAGTTATGTTTTCCCACCAGTTCTGGTTATCACATTTACTGGGGGTGCATACTATTTGAAAATGTTGTGCTGAACTTACCACTGACTCAAGCACAGTGCTTAGCAGCACACATCCAAGCACCATGCTTGAATGATAGTAAGCGGAGCACAACAGTAGCAAGCAAAGCAAATTCAGTTATTGGATGCATAGGCAGTTGTGATAATACATAGATAAATGAATACATAACTGAAATAATACTAGTGCCTCAGTCCTCATAAATATAATTAATATCAGGTACACCATGTCAAGTGTTATAAGTAAAAGTGGCTATAATGGGAAGTGGAACAACAGTAAAAGTGTATGGAATACACTGTATTTGAACTCAAGACCATGTGTATGGCAGTCCTACACTTACACCTGTTGCCACAAGAAGAGTGAGAAAATGCTTGTCTATGTTGCAATTCATTGCTATAAACTGCAATGCCACCACAGTAAAACAAAGGTTGCATCCCCTCCATATTAGAACCCAAGACCATCTGTATTCTAGCCCTATTCTTAACACCTGCTGCCACATGTGTAGTTATATGGAATTCCCCATTTTATAAATCATTCTTAAGGTCTTGCTGTTAACAGCAGCACAATGTCACTTATCAGGTTTGTGCAATACCCAATAGTATTAATTGAATGCATCCAGTTTCTATTTTTGGCTGTCTGGGTCCTGTCTGGCCATTTGTCCAGTTTGTGCAGTGCCATGCTTTGCACAAATGAGATAAACACAGCCAAACCTGACATACATGTTCTCCAGTTCTTATGTTTGCCCTAAGAGGAGCATCGCACAAACACTGGCCAATAATAAAAAAAAAGAAAGAAAGAAAAGGGAGCGGTAGTTGAAATGAGGAAAAACAACCTATAACATATACACTAAAACATGTTAGTACACATTATATATTATTACATAGGTCTGGATATGATCTCTCACTCCAATGCACCTTCAGAATACAGGATGGGTGACTTATTTGTCTTTACCACACAAACAGCTTTGCTGAAAGGAACTTAACTCAATATGCACAAAACCAACTGCAACAACATCTACAGTGATATCAAACCATACAAGTATTATTTATATATTTAGTAGTTTTGTATGTAGTACATCTAGTAATCGCCCAATTGTCATGATTATTACTTGAAAATATACAGCTCTGTCTTACATTTCTGTGTTCACTGGCCATTCTTCATGTATCTGAGCAGTAATATGCAACATGCAATGTGTAAGCCATTGTATATCATTGGCCTTAAAACGTGTGAGGATATTAAAGGGAAATAATATCATATGCAGTTGCCAAAAATGAAGGGCAGGTTGGATGTGAAGGAACACAGCCTGTGACTTGTGTTCTGCTTACTTACATTTCTAACCTTACATCTAACACTTTGTAGATGTGACCTGACACACCCACTGGAAGTAAGGCAGCCTGCAGTGTTGTTGTGTTTTCCTTCTCCCAAACACTAAACAATCACAGTTGCAATCTATTAAAAAAACACTGAGGGAGTGGCTGCACTATGTTTATATCCCTGCACAGATCCATTTTTTGGGATTCAGCAAGTCTAATGAGTTCACACCTCATTTGCATATTCACCGTGCTGACAGCCCTGAATCTACATCATATAAAAAGGCAACCATGTAGCTAGGCAAACTGATGGTAAAGAGATTTATGTGGAAAAGACTGAAGATATGCTATTACTTTGGGATATATCTGCTCAGAGGAGTATTGAACTTCAGAAGATATGCTTTCATTTGTTCAGCTACATATTGTATATGCTGGAATGCATTTAAGAAAATTCTAAAGCAAAAGATTTTACACTATTATCTGCAAGCATTACTTAGAATTGTAGTGATGGCATGGGCATGTCTGCCAAGTCATTTCAGAGGTATTCATGATTGGAAATACATGAAAAAAGAATCCATTGTGATAAATATGTACAAATGTTTCAGGGACAGTTCCTTTGATAGAACTTTTAGAATTTCAAAAATGGTTTGTTAGCAAAATGTGTCATTTTCCTGTTCTTTTGTGGATGGGGAACAAAAGTGAGTTACTTGTTTTAACACCTTAATTGAATTATCACTTGTGACATAGGCAAATTTACATTTATACAAAAGTAATTAAACTGCATTAACAAGTTCATGTTTACAAACATTATACTTCACATATATTGCTATATATCCTATAACCTAATCAACGTTACATAAAATATTCAATTCCTGCATTTTTTTTAACAAGAAACATCACAAACAAGGATAGACCATTCTTTTGTGGGTGAGGGAGTAAAGGTGAGTTACTCTTATGATACAAACAAGGATAGACTGTTCTTTTGTGGGTGGGGAAGCAAAGGTGAGTTACTGTTATGATGAAAACAAGGATGTGTTGCTCCTGTTACTCTCCTTGTTTTGCTTCCTGTATCTTCTTTGTATTTTACATCTGTAGATAGTTGTATGTTTCTACAGAGGGTAATATTGAGTGGCTACCTATTCTGTTTTATCTGGAAACAAGTATTCTTTACTTATATGATAATTATGTATATTATAATTATGTTGTCTTTGTAGGACGCCTAGAAGTATGTCACCTAAGAGTGTTAATCCTTGGAGATGGCCTTCACCAATGCCAAGAACCAAGTTATAGCAGATGCCTTTAAGCAACATGGTGCTTTTCTGCTGAAAAGGGGGCCAGGAGATATGGCTTGTAGGATGCAAATATGGCAGCAGATTGTCTGTGATCTAAATGCTGTGGATGACCATGCAGGATATATTAACAGGTGTGCCACATGGCCACTGACATGCTCACAATTTCATGGAGGAGAGCAGCTGTAGTGGACAATGACCAGATGGGTACTGGGGAAAGCCTGCTAGGAACCACCACTAACACCCAATAAGAGTTTCTGGCCAATATCAGGGATCCAGAGAGCTCACAGGAGAGTGCAGTACAGCATGTCCTGGATGTGGGAGCAACAGTGTCAGAGACAGTAAGCACATCCCAGGAGGAGCTTCCAGGTAGGCTTTGCTATCTCAAATGTTGAATACTGTTGTATAGTAAAACAATTGAAATCAATATGTTACTTCTGTGTCACATGTATTTTTTTGTGGGGGGAATAAAGATTGGTACAGTTATTAGCTTAGGTTTGAGTTGACATCCATGTCCCTGTTGACAGTATAGTTAATGGACATATAAACTGGTACAAGTATTACCACCTGTGTTACTTTTAATTGTGGTGATGTTGCCCTTACCTCTTGATTAACTTCTTCCAAGCCCATCCAGCTTACAGAGGAGACTCTCATCTGCAGATGGTAAACCACAAAAGTACTGATGAGCAATTGAAAGAAATATTTTAATTTGTGCTGCTGATGTCAGGCCTGTTGTGTGTATTTCTGTAGTGTCTGTAATAGTAGCACCACTGCTAGCTTGTTAGCATATATTGGAATACAGTAGTGTAGGTAATAATATTGTCCTGTGTTTCTTGCTTTTTATCACAGGTGATCATGACAGTGGGAGTGTGGACCTTCTGCCACCTGATGTCAGTGCATCATCAGACTCTGATGATGGTGGTGGTCAAACTGAGGCACAGTCAGGGGGTGCAGAGGTTGTAGCTGACACTGAGGTTGACATGTGGCCCTTTCCTGCATTTCCATCAGACACAGCTAATAGGATATATATCCAAATTGAGGAGAAACCAGTAGAATGGGAAGCAACCTTTCAGTTGCCATATGAAGATATTTTGGAGTCTTCCACAGGAAGCCAGTATAAACATTCACTTGAAGCTAGACAGCAACGGAAGACACAGGAAATTGTGGAAACTGATGCAGTCAATGGTGAGGAGTGATAGGCTAGTAAGTTCCCATATGACAGGACAACAGATGACAGGATGAAATTGAAGAGGATGTGTCACAGGAAGACACCTTAGAGCTTTCTATAGAATGCCTGCAGAAAATGGAGAACAAAAAATGTGCCCTCAGTTTAGAAGAAAATGAGCTAAGAGAAGAGTTGCTTGATTTAATAGAAATAGACATATTAAGGTCAATGAAAGAAATAGACTGAAAAAGGTCTATAAAACCCCAAAAAGTTAGAAGTTTGATTAAACAAATGAACACAGTAATTAGGGCAGTCCATAGAGATGCATGCTATATAATAGAAGTAAACAGGATATATCACTTGCAGCTAAATTAATAACATATAAAATTCTACCACAAGAGCACATGGTAGTAAGGGAAAGGAAGGGGAGAAATTGAATACAATTATGGAAGTATCAAATAGAGAAAGCTATAAAGCAATTATAACAAGAAGTGTCACTGTTAGAAGAGTATAGAAGAGGGAACAGATAAAAAAAATACTCAGAAAGATAGACATGATAAAGGCTAAGAGCAGTGTTTTAATGGATCAGGATTTATCTTGCACTATTGCAAATAATAAACTAAAAATATCAGCATAGGCAGACAAATTAGAAGATACACAGATACATATAAAGGAAAAGTACAAAATAAGCAATTTATTGATGACCCAAAAAAGTTTTATAGAGAATTGGGAAACAAGGTAAAAGGAATTGAAAGACCACCAAAAAAGAAGAAATAGATACATTTTAGAGAAGTATTTATAAAGATCCTGTGGGAACATAACAAATAAGATAAATGGACAGAAGTAAAATAAAGAAAGAATGAGAAGTTCACAGGTACAGGATATGAAATGGGATGAAGTAACAGCCAGAGAGAGTGAAGCAAAGTTAAGAAAAGCCTCTAAGTGGAAAACTGCAGGCCCAGATGCAGTATCTAACTTCTGGTTAAAAGTATTAAGATCTTTGCATGAAGATTCAACTGAGTAAGAACTATTGATATGCACACCATGAAGAGACACCAACCTGGCTAACAGCAGGAAAAACAATGCTCCTACTTAAGAGTGAACCTGCAAGCTACTCTAAAAATTACAGACCAATAACTTGCCTTCTGCCAACATATAAACTATACACTGGAAATGATGCCGGCAGAGTTTATAGTCATTTAGAAGAAAACTCAATTATGGCAAGAGAACAAAAGGGCAATAAGAGAAAGTCATATGGAACACAGGGTCATTTGTTTTTAAAGTCATAGTGGAGAACTGTAAAAAGGGGAAGAATCTAAGTATGGAATGGACTGACTACAAAAAAGCATTTGACGATATCCCACATTCATGGATAAGAGTGCTTAAAAATGTATAAGATATACCCCATACTGATAAATTACATCACAGTGACCATGAAACAGTGGCAAACCACTTTGACGTTAAGCCATGATAAAGGACAAATTATTATTTCAGGGATAAAAATCCAAAGGGGGATATTCCAGCGTGACTCTCTGTCATCATTGCTCTTTTGCCTTGCCCTTAACCTGTTAAGCTGTCTGCTTAACAGATTAGGCCATGGCTATAATTTGGCTCCCAGAAAGCAACAAAGTGTAAAGGTTTTTCATCTTCTCTTTGTCGATGATTTAAACCTGTATAGCTCATCAGATGAGGAACTGATAGCACAACTGCAAGTAGTCAAAACTTTTTCAGATGATATAAGAATGTCATTTGGTCTTGACAAATGTGCAAAAGCAATATTTAAAGCCTGAAATGTGCAGCACCAAGAAAACATCAGTTTGGGACAAGAATGTGATATAAAAGAACTTGAGCAAGAGGGAGTATATAAATATTTGGGAACTGATGAAGTATCAACAATAAAACATGAACAAATGTGAACAAAATTTAGTAAGGAATATTTTAGAATATTTAAATTAATCTTGAAAACAGCATTGACATCTAGGAACAAAATTCAAGCTATAAACCAGTTTACTCTTCCTGTCCTAACTTACAATTTTGGAGTGATTGACTGGTCCCAAAAGGTTTAGATAGATTAAACAGGAAAACAAGAAGGATGCCACATGCTCATCAAATGTTTTATAAAAATCAGTGGATACCAAGATTATATATTCCCTGCTCCAAAGGAGGGATGGGCCTCCTTGAAATTGATTACATGTATAGATCTGCAACTGTGGGACTGTATACATATCTGCTGACCTCACAAGACCTAAATGCATTGAAAGTTTTGAAACATAAGGAGAATGAATCTAAGATGACTTACCTTCTTAGTCCAGTAGAAGCATTTCGGCATCCAATGGGAATAGAAATAAAACCAGAAGTAGATCAAAAACAGGCAGGAACTGAATGTGCCAAAAAACAAAAGAAAGAATATGAGGTGAAGGATCAGATGAGAAGGCAAGAAATGTGTAAAATGCATAAATATAGTTGCAAGTATAGAAAACTCCTGGAAAACAAAACATATTGATCAGGACTGAATGCAGGAATGGTTAAGGAGAGTCGAATTCAAACCAAAAGATGAAAGGTTAATATTGGCAGCCCAAGATAGTGGGCTATGTACATGTTGGTTTACAAAGTCCATTGAACATGTGGGAGAAACAGACAAATGTAGGTTTTTTTGTAAAACAGAATTGGAAACAGTTGCACACCCCATTGCTGATTGTGGCATACTAATGGCAGATGGACTGTATAATGAAAAGCATAATAATGTGGCAAGACTGTTGCACTGTGGATTGTGCAAACACTATGGTACCGAAGTGGCTGAAAAAACACTGGAAACATGAGCCATAAAGCATCATAGAAAATGATGATGTCTACATCACATAGGATCACCCATTACCAACAGTTCAAAAGATAGATGTAATAAAACCAGAAATAGTGGTCCATGAAAAGAAGACAAAAGTAGCACTGTTCATTGAAATCACTATACCGGGTGACTACAGTGTCTGGCGTACAGAAAAACACAAAGTCATAAAATATCAGGATGCACAAGCAGAAATGACAGCAATGTGGAAAAAAGATACCCAGACAGTTCCAATAGTAGTAGGAGCAATGGGTCTTATAAAAAAGAATCTACAATCGTATTTAGATATGTTACCAATACATGTAACTCCATATGAATTACAGGAGGAGTCATTACTGGGCACATTGTGAGTGCTACGAAGAGCACTTCTGGCTGATATCAAAGAGTGAAACAATACTAATTTCATAAACTTAATTATACTTTGACTTAGGAATGTGGTCCATTCTCATTATGGTATTAGAAACCCAAAAGATTTGGAGAAATTATAAAAGTGACAGACCTATGCCTACTCATTTCAGTGACACCACAGATATTGGACAGGTGGAGGGTGAGGCCATTGATCAGGGTATTGAAGTTACTGTGGCTTCATTGCCTGTGGAGTCTGGCCATAGCCAAAGTGTGGAAGAGGTGTTACTCAGGAGAGTTGATAGAGGTGTTCGGAGAGGGCCTGCTGTCCCTCCTCCACCAGGTACAGGTGTCTCTTCTCATGCTGCGGAACATATAAACATGGAGGCACAAACCCATTCCCATAGGTGCTCCAGACAAATGCTCAGGACTGTAGATGTGGCTCAGACTGACATGCGTGAATGCCTCCACCGTGTTGCTGATTCTAAGGATCGGGTAAATAATATGTTGGAAAGTGGGGTGTCTGCCATGGAATGTGCAGTGTCTGTAATGGAATGTCTGCTGGGAGGGGAATGACATCCTCATGGGTGTAGGTCAGCCACATCATCTGCTGTCAGCCAATGTCTGTATGCCTGATCACACTCCCATAGTGGCAGTACTTCCACTGCACCATCAATGAGTGTGCTGTCCACACCCAGATGTGCCAGGTGATGGGGTCATGGTCCTGGACATCCCTGTGAAGAGCATATCCAGCAGACATTGGTCACATTCAGGAAGCAGTAGTGCATCTGACTGTGGGCGTGGACATGCCAGTGCAACTTCTGGCAGAGCCAGTTTTCATGGTCAGGAATGACAATGATGAACTGCCACCTCTACCATGCATGGCAAACACCTGTCTGACATACCAAGACGTAGAGCCAGCACAGAGCTTGGCTGTGTCCATGAAGACTCTCACACACCAATTTCACCTGGAGGACCCCTACAGACACGCACACAACAGTTACATGGTTCAGCCATGCAGCTTCAAACTCATTTTGTCTCACTGGCCATTTGTTGGTTTATCCAGATGTCTGCCAGCTTCTACTTCTTACTCACACACACTCACCAACCTTTGGTGTCAGCCTAAGCTTCCTGCTCCCCCACACAACACCCTGTGCAAGTGATGATAACTGTGCCATCTCCCTGTTTTCTATCTTTTGGATTCAGGGATGCATAAGTTTTGTGCCTGATGATCAGGGTGCATATCTGACTTAAAGTGTTTACTATATCTGCAGTTGTTGAAGTGGTAATTTTACCTTTGACGTGTATTGGTCTTGGAAAGTTACACAACTGATAGCATTAAAATTTCCCAGCTTTCTTGTGAATGATCTTGTGAGGGTTGTGAAGTCAGAAACTGAAATGTGTATCATTACTTTCTTTTTTCAAAACAGGTTTATTGTTTTAATATACAAGAGAAATATCATAACAATTTTATACAAGTAATTAAAAATAGATATGATTATAACATTCAACAAAACAACTAAAGTATTTACAAAGACATCCACTACAATCAGATCAATTAATTAAACTAAAATACTGTATTATTACTTTCTAACTTCTCTCTTTAATGAATTTCCATTACAAATGTATGGTGCTAAACTGGACCATGCACTGACCATCACTACTTTTCAGAGTTATGACTGTGTGAATCTTTGATCCCTGAGGCCAACTACTTTATAATGAACACATATAAGTCACATAAATCTCTGCTGTCATATTTTAAGATTATTTCAGTATGAATCTCCCAGCTCTTACTTGCTTACAGTACCAATTAGTGTGATACAAGGATATGCCATCTATTCATATTATTACACAATACACTCCAGGTTAGAGAAGTACCATGTAAAAGCAGCAGTTGACATGGTTGTAGTTCAGTGCTGACTCTGTCTGATGCAAGCAGTGCACAGCTAATGCATGAGGAGGTAAAGGTTGTGTGAGGTGCCTGGCATCAATGTTACTATATGTATGTGAGTAGGTGGAAGGCTTTAGGCTCCTAGGTGGTTAGTGAGTGCACTATGCATTGTCTCTTAGCCAAAGCAAGGGCATATTGAGCATGCCTACATCTGCCTACACCCACAGCAGCTGGTGGTTCCCCCTCTGACCTTGCCATTGGTGGTGGGATGTGTGGCCCTTCTCCTTGCTGATCCTGCTGAAGCTGTTTCCTCAGGATTATGCTGTGTAGCATGGCAAATATAGTGAATATTTCTGTATATGTCCATGGATTGTACTGCAGGGCTATCCCAGATGAATCTAGGCCCTTGAACCATGACTTCACAGCCCAAACACATGCTCTATGATATTTCTGGTTTGAGTGTTTGCCTCATTATGGCATTCTTCCATGGGTGTGTGTGCATTTCTGATGGATGTCATCAGCTACTGTTACAATGCATAGCCTGCTTCCCCCAGTAGATACCCTGTGAGATATCCCCCTAGCAAATTTCTGGTAAAGTTGGAAGGTGTGCCAGATATGACAGTCATGGTAACTGCCAAGGTTGCCAGCACACATGTCCAAGAAGATTCCCCTGGCATTACACATAACTTGTCAGTTGATAGAGTGGTAGTCCTATCTGTTAATGTTGAGCCTACACTGTTCCCCAGAAGGTGCCTTCATTTCTATATGTGTGCAATCCACTACTTCAGGGTAGTGTGCTACACAGTAGAACTCCTGAATATTTATGACCCTCTCCTCAGAACTATGGGGAAATTATTTGTGGTCACTGGCATGTGGGAGCATAGCATTCAGGAATTGGTGGAAGATCCTGGATGCTGATGGCTGTGACACCCCTAGCATGGTCCCTGTTGGTCTCTGAAATGTACTGTAGCTAAGATTCTAAGGACTACACATACCTTTGTCTCCACTGGGATAGGTTCTCTTCGGTTGGCTCTGGCTCTGAGTTAAGGACAGCAGAGATCAAAGAGTTCCTGCAGTGTGACACTGTCCACCATGATGTGCTCTACAATTTCCACATCATGTAGCGTATGAAAAGTCAATCAGGGCCTGAAAACTCTTCTTCTTGGCCTAGGCCTATTACCAGCACTAACAGCTTTGACTTCAGCCTGTAGCACATACAAATGAATTAAAGCAGCAGCAGCCCCTAACATTCTGTCTGTGTAGACTCCTTTCTGTAACTGTATTCCAAAAGGTTTGGAATTTGCAGGGAAAACCAGCACAGAGTCTACATTGATGTTTTATAGCTTGTTGAATAGTTCCACAGTGTTAGATTGGTTAACTAGCATGTAAGTCAGCTGCTTATGCTGTAATTAGCATGCTGCATTTATCTTTTTTTGCGCTGGGTGTGTGCCTCTGCATGACGCTTACTGAATCTAAAACTTTCTGCGTTCATCTGTGCATCACGCCATGACTTGCACACAGTGAAAAATGACCTTGCAGGCTTTATTGAATCCCAGGGTACATTTTTTTCTGCAAAATGTGTTTTGTTTTTTTTCTGAAAACTGTCTAAATTCACTTGTTAATATAAATACATTGTGATAGAGCTTTTCTCTCCAAGCATCCCCTGAAAATGGGCTTTGCCTGGTCATACTTTCCAGGTCAGTAAAGGCAAACAAATAAATAAAATAGATAATCAAATAAATATTAATCTGCAAAACCATCTGTGTTAGATGGCAAGTATCATTGGCAACACTGTGGGCCTTAATGGTTTGTATAGGATGGCATCATTTGTTCCCCTGTGGATCACACAGCTTTTATAAAAATAATGAAGTTATGAAAATATTGGTAATAGTCATAACTGATTTTTCAAAAAATATTTATATTTCAGAATGTCTTCACATTATCAATGTTAATGTCATTTTTAGCACACCCTGCTAAAATACACAACCCCAAAATGATAGTATAACACTCTAATGTTGTATTATTAATGTAAACATGAAAATGTTATATTTTTTCACAACATTTTCCAAACAATTCTTAATAACACCATCTCTGTACCTCCTGCAATGATCCTTTCTGTGTGCATGCTTTGCAAATCAAGTCAGCTTGTAGATGTCACCTTTCTGCATTTGTTTCATGTATGTACCTTTACCAGGACTTCAGAAATTAGATTTTGAAAACAATGATGTGTATACTCATTCAAGAGTATAGAGAAGCCTCCTATAAAGATGAGTATACTCTTTCGGAATACACAGGAATGTTGCTTTCTTGATGACTATACTCCTGTAGAAAGCAATGAGTTACATTGATAATCCAAATCAGTACCCAAGCTCAATATTAGCATAAAAAAGATGAGATGCAGGAGTGAATGTTTAAGCAAAGAAGTGATGGAGTATTTCTGGAATGATAAAGAACTTGAATTCATATTATAATCATAGACATCGTTTCTCAGCAAGAATTGCTTCAGTTTGGCTATTCCCTGTTGAGTCTAACTTCCAAGTTTTACATTAGCTCTGGGTAAACTGGATGCAGTTATTACCCATTGTAAGAACAGATGACTAATTAAGCACTTAAAAAATTGCTCAGATGAATTACATATATGGGATAGCAGCAGTGGAGTGGGCAGGCCTATAAAATGTAAATTTTGCTCAACCCATATCGATACCTGAAATAAAGGCATAATTCTAACTCATAAAATGGAATAGCATTCCAGTCTCCATTACTTATTCTTTCTTTACTCTGAATTCTTCTCTTAAATATATTTCAGGGAAGGTGATCAGAAGATGTAGTTAGTGATGTATCAATGTGTATTCTTTACTTAATAATTGATTGTCATTGTCATCTTCTAAATCTAAAACAAAACAAACTTAGCTAAGGTAAGTGAAAATATCACTGTACTCTGAATCCACAAATATTCGACTTTACTGCTGTTGAGATGTTGTGAAGTTTTGAATTTGAAATACTGTGTGTTCAATATTAAACTCAAACCTGTTACATTATTAGACTCTTTTCTAAAGATCTTTAATTAATCTTATTCAAAGAACTGAAATAAGACATCTGTAGGTTAGGATTGATCTGTTTCCAATATGCCTACTTAGAGGATAAATCTTTAGGAATTTGTTATACTCTACAGCATATAACTGAAAATTATTCAAAATTAAGGAAACAAAAATGATTTGCCCTCTTCAGAGACCAAAACTGCTTATTAAAACATTGATAGCTAGAGGTTATGAAAGATAATCAGGGGGATTCAATAAAGCCTACATGGTCGTTTTTCACCATGTGCATATATGGGTGTAATGCGCACATGACTGCAGAAACTTTTAGATTCAGTAAGAGCCATGTAGTGGGACTTACCACCGAGCAAACAAGGTAAACACCATGGCATGCTAATTACAACATAAGCAGCTGAAGTGCATGTTAATTAACCAACCCAACATGGTGGAGCTATTCAACAAGCTATAAAGCAACCTTGTAGACTCCATGTAGGCTTTCCCTGGGAATTCCAAAACTTTTGGAATACAGCCATGGAAAGGATTCTACATGGAAAGAGTATAAAGTAAAAGGTGGTAGATTTGTACAGAACTGACCTTAACTTGTGACAATAGAGACATATTTCAATTAGAGAAGATGGATGCAACAAAAGGAGAGTCACAATTGCAACATATCCTTTTTTGTGCTATAACAGAAATGCAGCTTTTCTCCCCCACCCCCAAATGAACAGGCAAGTGACAAATTTGGCTAAGAAAGCATCACTGAAATGCTAAAAGTGCTATGAAATGACCTGTCCCTGAAACATATCTACAGATTTAATACAGAATATTCCATGTGAAGATATTATCAATCATATATACATCTGAAATGCCTTGACAAACTTGCCCATGTCATAAGTACACTTGTAACTAATGCAGACAGGTAAAAATGTAAAAGGCTGTGCTAATCAAAATAAATATAAAAACAATTAAGCAAACTATTCATAGTTACATGTCAGCATATGCAGTATGTAGATGACAAAATGTAGGCATATCTTCTCAAAATTAGTCCACTGTGCAGATATATCCCAAAGTAATATCCTCTCTTCTCTGTCCAACACATAAACAATTCAGCTCTCCTTCAGTTTCACTAGCTACACGGTTGCCATCTGGTATAGGTTCAGGGCTGTCAGCATGGTAAAGATGCAAATGAGGTGAGAACTCATTAGAATTGCTGAATCCAAATCCTTGGCTCTGTGTATCAGATGTAAATATAGTGCAGGCACTCCCTTAGTATTTGTTTTTAATGGATGGCAACTAAGAAATGATTACATCAGGTTGGTGTTTCAGGTTAGACTTAAATAGTGTTACATGTATGTCTGTCAAGGCTGGAAATGCAAGTAAGCAGTGCACAATTCACAGGTTATGTTTCATTAACATGGAACCTCCTCTTCATTTGTTGGCAAATTGTGTTTTCTCTGACAGTTTATCATTATTTTGTTATTTTTTGGCCACTGTTTGTGCAATGTGGCACTTAGTGCAATCACGGGAAAGGGAAGAATGAAATGAAGGTTTGGTTCTGCTTATCTTATTTGCATAGTGTTGCACAGTGGGCAAAAGGGAGACCTTAAGAATGATTAGTACATAAGGGAATGTCATGTAACTATTCCAGTGGCAGCATTGCTAAAGTCTGACAGTTAGTGCTCAGTCTCTGGAATACACCTCTTACTTAACTGACTCTATGGCAGCACATGTTAATGCAGTAATAGATTCCTTTTTGGGGCCAGATGGTACTGGATTTGAATACAGTTCTATCTAATACTTTTAACTACTTTCATATGACCATTCCTGCATGTTGGTGCTCGATGCACACCATTGCCTAATAATGCATTAAAGAAAAGAAATGGGGAAGATAAGATAGTGGTGAAATGGGGAGCAATCTGGGGAAGAACAAATGGAAAGCAATACAGGAATGTGCAGGAGGGAGGTAGGAAAGAACCATAGCTATCCATTTATTCAATGGTAAAAACTGATAGTATATGTAGAATATTAGCTGAATTTGGACTGTTACCTCCAGACAGAGGGGTGACCATAACACAATCATGTTTTAAAACCAATTTAGCCAATTGAACTGAATCAAGTGTGTCAAGAAGACACAAGTACGAAATGGAGAGCTATGTATGGGATGATTTTTTTTTTTTTTTGCTGGACAGGTGCCCATTTTTATGTATTTATTTATTTATTTATTTATTTATTTATTTATTTATTTATTTATCTCATTTTATTTATTTATTTATTTTTAGAGAGAGAGAGAGAGAGAGAGGGGAATAATGGGGAAAGGACATAGATATGTCTGGGTCTGGTAAGTTGGGTAGGTGAGGAAGCAATTGCAGACAGACAAGACAATTGAAAAGAGAGACAGGGACAGTGATGGACACAAGAGGTTGGTGTACACCATGGTTGGGGTGAGGGTGGGGAAATCCAGCACCCATGGTCATCAAGATGGGTGACAGTGAGAATCAAGTCCTCATCCACAAGACTCTCATCACTATCACCTCACTCCATTACTGGCTGGAGTGCTTGATGTCTCCTTCTCTCCTCCTGATATGACATAAAATGAGAGAGCAGCATCTTCAGCTGGCATAGGCATGCACCAAAAGTGTGACCCACAACCCTATACACCATCCATGGCAACTCTATGTGGATGATAAATTCACCACCTCTGCCACCACTTCCAGAGGGAACCACTGGATTATCCTACAGGGCAGGACTACCTGAGGGGGCAGGTAGTGCAGGGGCAGCAGATGTGGTGCTGCCAGATTGTCTCCCAGACATGCTGGGTAATGGTGCTGGAACCAGTGGAGGGGGGCAGGCAGATCCTGTGGGGCAGGCTTACCCCACTGTTTTGTGGAGCATTTCATGATATGGTACACATGGATGACATGGACACATTTTGACACTACATAATAAAATATAAAAAAAAAAATAAAAAAATAAATAAAAAAGAGAGTTAAGGGCTAAAGTAAGAGAAAAAAGAAATAAGATTAGTACCTTCATATGTAACATACAATGCATTAATGCAATTATTTGACTCTATTATCTTACCCTTTACTCTTAGGACTATCACTTCCTAACAGATATCTTTTACTTTTAAGACTACCAGCTCTTAACAGATGTGCACTATACTACAGATTGCAGCAAATACACCTTTACATGTGTATATATTGCACATATTCATGTTCCAACTATACAGATTACAATTTTCAACGGGGCATATGTGCCACTGGTATAGAGCTTTTATTTTAAGCATTTAAGTTATCCTGGCAAGCAACTGACCCCACACAACTGTGTTAAGTCCAATATAAACACCAGTAATATCCAATGAGCAAAAAATCAAAAATCCAAAAAGACAAATGAAGTAAAAAAAAATTTAATATCATAAACCATGGTGTATGGTTTATGATATTAAATAATTTTTTACATCATTTGCCTTTTTGGATTTTTGATTTTTTTGCTCATTGGATATTACTGGTGTTTATATTGGACTTAACACAGTCGTGTGAGGTCAGTTACTTGCCCAGGATGGCTTTTTGTGTTTACAATAATTTTGTTTGAGCCATCCTTAGGTGATACACTGGTTTTGTTTTTTTAAACCTTTAAGTTACACATAAGTGAAGAATTAACAGTACTGTATATTTGGGAAGTGTGGTATTTGAACCCACAACCTCTGACTAAAGTCTAATATTTTACTCTTGGTTTGTGCTACAGACTAATGCATGCATACTTGCTTTTACAGTTGAGATATGCATGCTCAATTTGATACAACTCTATAAAATACCAAAAAAGCTGTTTTTAACTTTTAATGCTACAATAACACTTCTCTTCTGCTGCATACATACCACATGCTTCCCTCATCCTCACCAGTCTAGTGGCATGGGTCCTAACACTGACCTCCCTTTCCATGGCAGCTGTGGAAAACATAAGTGAAGAATTAACAGTTCTGTATATTTGGGAAGTGTGGTATTTGAACCCACAACCTCTGACTAAAGTCTAATATTTTACTCTTGGTTTGTGCTACAGACTAATGCATGCATACTTGCTTTTACAGTTGAGATATGCATGCTCAATTTGATACAACTCTATAAAATACCAAAAAAGCTGTTTTTAACTTTTAATGCTACAATAACACTTCTCTTCTGCTGTATACATACCACATGCCTCCTTCATCCTCGCCAGTCTAGTGGCATGGGTCCTAACACTGACCTCCCTTTCCATGGCAGCTGTGGAAAAAACAGAACAGAATACCATTATGAACACCAGTCTTGCCTATATTCAGCTTTTAATCATTACAAATACCCTCTGTAGTCGATACTTACACATCTGTGGGATGTCTGCAGTTCTATATTCCTTGATTCAAGCATTGAGGGTATCCCTCTTCCTGCAACGAAGATCAATAAAGTGCGCACCCCCAAGTCCCTTGTTTGCATGATAATAAGCAGTGCACTTCAGTGGCAAGTAGTGAGAAATTACATAATTGCAGTTGCAAATATGTGGGTTATTGGATGTGCAGGCAGTTGTGTATGTGTATTAGGCAAATGTGAATGCCATACCAGTCCAGATAGCAGAAATATACTTACAGGAATATAGTACACTGTACACCCACAGTCATACATTTGATAATGTGTTAAACATAATGGGAATTGGGACAAAAGTAAAACTGTATGGAACATGCTGTATTTGAATCCAGTACCATATTTATTGCAGTCCTACATTTCCATCTGCTGCTACAAGAAGGTTGAGAAGGTATGTGTCTATGTTACAGTTCATTGCTATAAACTACAATGTCACAACAGTAAAACAAAGGTTGCATACCCTATACTAGAACCCAAGATCATCTGTACTCCAGCCCTCCGCTTAACACCTGCTGCCACAGGACTAATTACATGCCATCAGTGGCATTAATTGAATGTATCTGGTTTTTATTTGGGCCTGTCAACCAAATACTGGCCAAAAAAAAGACATTACACAAACAAAGTCAGAAAAGGAAAGAAGTGGGAAAAAGGGGGCAAGTAGTTGAAATGAGGAAATTTAATGTATTACATATGAGTCTACTTTCTTTTACTAAAATTACATTTAACCAAACTTCAAGTAACAAAGACCAGTTTGCTGAAACTACACTATTCCAAACACTGACTTTCTCGAACCACAAATCATCAAGATACTAATGGAAATATTAAACACAAAAAAAACACATTTCCTAACAATGTTGCAGGGGGAAAGCCCCCTGCACCCCCACCCCCCTAAAAATTATATATACCAACTCAGAGATTGCACTACAGTAACAACAAGGGTGGATTTCACAATTTTAACAGTAGTGCAATCTCCATTTAAATAATATGATACTGTGAAAATAATTTTTTGCATTCTCTAAATTGCTAACATTACCATCATATCTGCCATGCCACAGAACTGGTACTGTGTACGAGAAGGTACAAAAACACTTTATACTTGTACTTCTCACACTATTAGCTTCACATTTATTATTTTGCTGAAATGACCTCGGGCAAGCTAAGAGTTCGGAATACTGTAGATTTGGAAAACTGTTCTCGGTTACTTGAAGTTTGATTAAACAAAATTTCAGTAAGAGAAAGTAGAACCATTACATACACGCAAGAAAATGATGGCCTTAGCCCTCTTTGACACAGAAACAGCTTTGCAGCAAAGAACTGAACTTTACTCAACCAACTGCAACAGAATGTACACTGATATCAAACCATAAACTATTTTGCACATTTATTATATTATTATATTTCAGCATAGTGCAGTTAGTGATCACACAACCTGTTATGATTATTGCTTGCAAATATACAGCTGTCTTACATCTCTATGTTTACTGGTCATTCATCAGGTATCTGACCAGTACTCTGACACATGTAATGTGTAAGGCATTCTATATCATTGGCCTTAAAATGTGTGAGTATGTTAACTGGGAATAATATGATATGCCATTGCCAACAATTGATGGACAAGTTTGATGGCACAAACAAGCATAGACTGCTCTTTGGGGGGAGCAAAGGTGAGTTACTGTATTGGTACATACAAGGGTATACTGTTCATTTGTTAGGGGAACAAAGCTTAGTTACTGTTATGGCACATACAAACATAGACTACCCTTTTGGGGGGAGCAAAGGTGAGTTACTGTTATGGCACAAACAAGGATCTGTTGTTTTTGTTACTCTCCTTGCCTTGCATCCTGCCCGTTTGATCTTCTGAGGGCTGTAAAGTCAGAAACTGCAATGTGTATCATTACTTTCTAACTTCTCTCTGTAATGATTTTCCAGTACAAATATATGGTGCTAAACTGAGGGCATCCAGTGATCATCAGTACTTTTAAGAGGTATGACTGTGTGGAATTTTGATTCCTGAGGCCTACTACTTACTAATGGACAGATATAAGTCAAATACGTCTCTGCTGTCACATGTTACGGTAATGTCTGTGCAAATCTCCAAACTTTTACTTGCTTACTGTACCAAGTGATGAAATACAAGGATATGTTGTAATATTATTAAACAATACACTCCAGGTTCAGGACGTACCTTGTAAATGCAGCAGTTGCCACAGTGGTAGTTCAGGACTGACTCTATCTGATGTAAGCAGTACACAGCCAATACACGGGGAGGTAAAAGTTGTGTGAGCTACCTGGCATCAATGTTACTTTATGTATGTGAGTAGAAGGAAGCTTTTGGGCCCTTATGTGGTGAGTGAGTGTGCTGTGCATTGTCTCTTAGCCAATTCAAGGGCATACTGAGCACACCTATGTCTGCCTACTCCCATAGCAGATGGTGGTTCCACCTCTGATTCCTCATCTGCCTGTGGTTGTGGTGACCTTGGCATTGATGGTGGGATGTGTGCCCCTTCCACTTGCTGATCCTGCTGCAGCTGTTTCCTCAGGATTATGTTGTGTAACATGGTACATACTGTGAACATTTCTGTACATGTCCATGGATTGTACTGCAGGGCTCCCCAGATGTATCTAGGCAACTGAACCGTGACATCAGCAGCCCAAACACATGCTCTATGGTATTTCTGGTTTGAGCATGTGCCTCATTATGGCATTCTTCCTTGGGTGTGTGCATTTATGATGGGTGTCAAGCCACTGTTCCAGTGCATAGCCTGCATCTACCAGTAAATGCCCCTGTGGGATAACCCCCCTAGCAAACATGTGGTACAGTTGGGAGGTGTGACAGATATGTGAGTCATGGTAACTGCCAGAATTGCCAGCACACATGTTCAAGATGATTCCTTTGACATTATACATGACTTGGCAGTTGATAGAGTGGTAGCCCTTTCTGTTAATGTAGAGCCTACCCTGTTCCCCAGGTGGTGTCTTAACTCACTCACTCACTCCAATGGAGCTCAGGAAGTTTGCATTGTAACTTCCAATGGGCGGAGCCTAAGCCTTCTGACAGAATCAAATTATGTCCTCACATTTCAAACAAATGTTCATATCTCTGGAACCATAGGGGTTAGGAAAGAAGTATAAATGGCAAACTCTTCAGTACAAATATTTTTATAGTGGTAGTATTATTTAGCTTCTAGGTCTTAAACCAAATTTTATAGGTCACAATAAACACGGTAACTATTACATTTGTAATATTTTGTAAATAACCTGCAATATCTCAGCAACCATTCAAGTTGCACACATACTGTCAGCAGTATTTTATTCATCTATCTGAGAGCATTCATATGAGGCTAAGTAGTTCTGTCTGTGTTTCTTGGTTGTTGAAATATTTAGAACAATGTGAAATTTATATCTATAAAAATTAACATCATTAAAACAACAGTTAATATCTATTTACCTACGTTAGACAGAGGTCAAATATTAATATAGTTGCGTTTGCAATTGCTTAAGCTTTAAGATGAAATATTTTAAAGTCTTGTACATAGCATGTTTTTTGAGTTAGTCATGTAAATATGAACAAGCAATATTTGACGCCTAGAGCTGTCAGTAGGAGTTAACTGCAGATGCACCTAGAGGCATCACTCGGATGTAATGAGTTAATTTCTACATGAATGCAATCTATGACACCCAGCACTTCAGGGTAGTGCACTACCTCATAGAACTGTTGCATAGTTATGGCCCTCTCCTCAGAACTACAGGGAAAATGTATGTGCTCACTGGTATGTTGGAACATAGCATCCAGGAACTGATGGAGGATCCTGGATACTAATGCCTGTGACACCCACAGCATGTCCCCTGTTGGTCTGTGAAAGCTGCCTATAGCTAAGATTCTAAGGGTTAGACATACCTTTGTCAACACTGGGATGGGTTCCTCTCGGTTGGCTTTAGCTCTGAGTTGAGGCAGCGGAGGTTGCCAAGTTCCTGTAGTGTGTCCCTGTCCACATTGTAGTGCTCTGCAATTTCCATATCATGTAGGTTGTGAAAAGTTAAACAGGGCTTGAAAACTCTTCTCCTTCTCAGATTAGGCCTATTGGCAGGAGCAGCAGCATTGGCTTCACCTGTAGCACATACAAAAGGATTAAAATAGCAGCAGCACCTAACATTCTGTCTGTGTAGGCTTTCAGTGTCTGTACTCCAAAAGTTTTTAAATCCACAAAAAAAAAAAAAAACAGCATAGAGTCTACATGGCTGCCTTATAGCTTGTTGAATAGCTCCACCATGTTGGGTTGGTTGATTAGCATGTAGTTCAGATGATTATGCTGTAATTAGCATCTATGAACTACACCTAATGCTTAAGCGACAGAAAAGGAAAAAAAAAGGAAAACAAAAGGGCAAGTAATTGAAATGAGGAAAATCAATGTATGACATACACACAAGAAAATGATGGCTTTAGCCCTCTTTGACATAGAAACAGCTTTGCAGAAAATAACTGAACTCATTCTTCATACAACCAGCTGCAACAGGATGTACACTGATATCAAACCATAAACTGTTATTTGTACATTTATTATATTTATTATATTTGGATGTAGTGCACATAATGATCATACAACCTGTTATGATTATTGCTTGCAAATATACATCTCTGTTTTACCTTTCTGTGTTTGTTGGTTATTCATCACTAATCTGACTAGTACTCTGAGACATGCACTGTGTAACCCATTCTATATCACTGACCTTAAATGTGTGAGGATATTAAGTGAAAATAATACATGCAGTTGGCAAAAAAATGAAGGGCAGGTTGGATATTAAGGAACACAACCTGTGAACTGTGTGCTGCTTACTTACATGTCCAACCTTACATTAAACACTTCCTAGATCTAACATGATATGTCCAGTGGAAGTATGGGAGCCTGCAGTGGTGCTGTGTTTTCTTTCTGCCAAGCAGTAATCATTCACAGTTGCAATCCATTAATAATCTACATCCCATATAAAAAGCAACTGTGTAGACAGGCAAACTGATAGTGAGGAGAGTTTTATATATTTGGAAGACTGCAAAAAATGCTTTTTCTTCAGGATATATCTGCACAATGGAGTACTGAACTTCAGAAGGTATGCTTCCATTTTGTCACCTACATACTGCATATGATGGAATGTATTTAAGAATAATGTGAAGCAAAGGCTTTTACAATTTTATCTGTATGCATTACTTAGAAGTGTACTGATGGCATGGGCATGTTTGTCAAGTTTCAAGAGGTATACATGATTGTCAATACATGAAAATGGAATGCTGTGTGATAAATATTTACAAATGTTTCAGGGACAGGTCCTTTGATAGCACTTTTAGTATTTCAAAGATGTTTTGTTAGCAAAATGTGTTATTTGCCTGTTCTTTTGTGGGGAGGAGCCAACATGAATTACTGTAATGGCACAAACAAGGATAAGTTGCTCTTGTTACTCTCCTTGTTTTGATTCATGCCTGTTGTTAGTATTTCACATCTATAGACTGTTTATGTTTCTCCAATGAGTAGTACTAACTGGCTACCTTTTCCATCTTATCTGGAAACAGTTATTCTGTAGTTATGTGATACTTATGTGTCTTATACTTCTGTTGTCTTTTAGAACACCTATGAGTATGCCATCCAGGCATGTCAATCCATGGAGACACCTCTTCACAGATGCCAAGAACCAAGTTATTGTAGATGGGTTTAGGCAATATGGTGCCTTTCTCCTGGAAAGGGGACAGGGAGATATGGCACATAGAGTGCAAATATGGCATTAGATTCCCCATGATCTAAATGCTGTGGGTGGCAGAACATACAAACAGGTGCACCACATGGCCAATGGTCACATCTGCACTGAGGAGATCAGCTGCAGTGCACTATGACCAGATGGTTACAGGGGGAGGGCCTGCTAGGGAACCACCACTAACCGCTGATAAAGAGTTCCTGGCCAACATAAGAGATCCAGACAGCTCCCAGGAGAGTGCAGTATGGTATGTCATGGATGTCAGAGCAACAGTTTCAGAGACAGCAAACACATCCCAGGAGAAGCTTCCAGGTAGGCTTTGTTATCTGAATAGTTGAATACTGTTGTATAGTAAAACAATATTGAAATGAAGAATTTAATTCAGCATCATGTGTCTTTTTTAGGGGGGGATTGACAATTGCTACAGTTATAAGCTTAGGTTTCAGTTGTCAGCCACATTCCTGTTGAAATAATAGTTAATGGACATATAAAGAGGTAAATGTATTACCCCCTGTATTACTGTTAATTGTGATGATGTTGCTCTTACCTTTTGCTTAACTTCTTCCAGGACCATCTGGACTACTGTGGAGTATGTCTTCTGCAGATAGTAAGACAAACACTTTTATTTCAGTACTGCTGAGCAATTTAAATAAATATTGTAGTTTGTGATTTTGATCTCAGGCCTATTGTGTGTATTGCTGTTCTGTCTGTAATAGTGGCAGCACTGTTAGTTTGTTAGCATATATTGAAGTATGCTACATGTATGAATGTATTCCTGTGTTTCTTATTTTTTATCACAGGTGATCATGACAGTGGGAATGTGGGCCCTGTGCCACCTGATGTCAGTGTATCAGTGGACTTTGATAATGATGGTGGACAAACTGAGGCACAGTTGGGGGGTGCAGAGGTTGAATCGGACACTGAGGTTGAAATACAGCCATCCCCTGCATTTCCATTGGACAAAACCAGTAGGCCTATGCCTACCCTGTCTACTGAGACCACATATATAAAACAGGTGGAGGGCGAGGACATTGATCAGGGAAATGTGGCTACTGCTGCTTCAGTGCCTCTTGAGTCTGGCCATAGGCAATGTGTGGGTGAGGTGCCACACAGAAGGATTGATAGGGGTGCTCCGAAGGGTCTTGCTATCCCTCCTGCACCTGGTGTAGGTGTCTCTTCCCATGATGCTCAATGTATGTTTAGGGCTGTCATCAAGGCACAGGCACATTCCTATAGGTATTCCAGACAAATTTAAGTCTTGATTTATTTATATTTATTTATTGACATTTGTTGACCGGGAAAGTCCACTGGGTCAGAAATGCATTTTCAGTGGAGGCCCAGGGAGAAAAGCTCCAAGAAAGATACAAAATATTAATACAAAATGTAAAAGTATGTATAATATAGAGAACTAGTGCTGTGTTTTAGTACAGACTAACATTACAACTTTACATGACAACCTAGGTATATTAATATGCCAAAAAAAATCCTTCAGAAAACTAGATAAATTCAAGGAAGACATTATTTTGATCTCATAGAGGGGTGTTCTAGAGTTATTGTAGAAGAAATTGGAAAGGTGAAGTAAAATTAGAGTTTTTAAATTTCAAGAGATTAGCAAGATGTAAGATTGTAGCAGCGAAGGAAAAAGTGGGTTGTAGATGTGGCACAGTATGACTTGTGTGACTGCCTCCACCATGTTATCAATTCACTGGATCGGATGAATGACACTTTGGAATGAGGGCTGTCTGTGATGGACAGAGGGTTGTCTGTTATGGAACGAGCAGTGTCTGTGGTGGAACATTTGCTTGGAGGGGATTGGCAACCTCATGGGTGTAGGTCAGCCACATCATCTATTGTCAGCCAAAGTGGCCATGCTCAATCATGCTTCCATAGTGACAGTACTTCCATTGCTCCATCAGTGAGTGTGCTGTCCACCCCAGATGTGGCAGGGCATGGGGTTGTAGTTCTGGACATCCCTGTGAAGGGAGCTTGTCCAGCAGATGTCAGTCACATTCAGGTAGCAAAACTGCATCTGACCATGGGCGTTGGCATGAATGTTTCAGTGCAACTCCTGGCAAAACCAGTTCTTGTGGTTGAGGATGACAAGATGAGCTGCCACTTCTACCATGTATGACTCACACCTGTCCAATATAGCAAAACGTAGAACCAACACTTAGCTTGGATGTGTTCATGCAGACACTCACACAACAATTTCACCTGGAGGACCCTTATAGACAAGCACACAACAGTTAGTCCTGTGTCTCAATGGCCATTTGTTGCTTTATCCAAATGTCTGCTTTCTTCTCTTTCTTACTCACACACACTCACCAACCTTTTGTGTCAGCTTAGGCTTCCTGCCCCCCCCACAACACCTTGTGTAAGTGATGTGCCATATCCCTATTTTCTATCTTTTGGATGTGGGGATACAAAAGCTTTATGTCTGATGTTCAGGGTGCATAGCTAATGTAGTGCTTAGTATATCTGTATTTGTGGTGTTGAACTGGAAATTGTACTGTTGGCTTATACTGACCTTGGAAAGTTAGACAGATGATAGCACCTATATTTCATAACTTCATAGTGAATGCTCTTGTGAGGGTTGTGAAGTCAGAAACTGCAATGTGTATCATCACTTTCTAACTTCTCTCTTTAATGATTGTCCAGTACACATGGTGCACATCATAAGTCACACCGTCATATTCAAATTGTAGGACTGTATGCAGCACTGTAGTCAAACGTCATCAGAACGGTAATACAATATAAAGCTCACTTTTGCATGCACCTCACCAGACACATGCAGCAGCTGGCGACACCACAGGGCTTTCTTAGCAAGATAACACAGGGTCCACAAACCATGTAGCAGCTAGAAACATCACAGGGCTTTCTTAGCAAGATAATACAGGGCCCACAAACTATGCCATGACTTATATGGATAGATTAAAAGCCATATCACTGTAACCTGTCTGGCATAGGATGAGGTGACATTTGCCTGGCCTTCAGGTCAATGTCTGACCATACCCTGGTGAGATGACTGCATATCCAAAAATATAATATAGCTGATGACATTAGTAGTGTCTGTTGAGAATATGGTAATAGCAGTATCCCACATGCTACTATAAAAGACTGCAGAACTCACTGCTTAATGCAAACTCCACAGCACAAGTACGACTTTTGTAAGACTGCAGCTGAACTTATAGTATATGACATCAGCAGGCCATGTGTGAGACAAGATGTCGACAGGCCTGCATAGGTTCATAGTATCATAGGGTCAAATGAGGTTACTACCATAATAGCCTTAGGTTCATAGGAGGTTACTTGGCTAACAGCCCTAGGGCCTTTTCAAGCTTAGCCAAGTTTTACCATTGTTCCTTTATAGACCAAGATATGTAGTCCATATTTGTGAATCCATGATCAGCACTGGTTGTCCCTGTCTAAGAGTGACATAGGTGAAACCCCAGGGGTAAATGTATGATTTCCCATCCAATTGTCCAAGTTACACTTACAAAGGGTCATTGAGGAGCTCAGTTTCAAGTGAATTGGGAGTTTGCTCCATAAGAGTGACGATCTCTGGGAGACATATCTGTCTCTCCAGCAAGTCCTGTTGATGTCATAGGCTAGGATAAGGTCCCTAGAGCAAGTGAGTCTTGTCCTATTTGATTTGTAGAGGTGCAGCATTTTAATTAAGACAGGGTTCGAGACTGCTCTGTAGGCCAAGCACAAGTCAGCAGTCTATACGATACAGAGTACAGTGACAGGGCCATGTAGGTCATGTGCTGAAGTCCCTGGATATTCATGGTGAGAAACCTCTTAGGTCTGTCCAGCTGCTGCAGGTGTCTGAAGAGGTACATGCAAAAGGGAATATTGTACTCTACTATTGGTCTCAGGAGGTACGAGTGCAGTGGAGTTATAATATCCTTGGTCTTGAATGCTATGCCCTTACTGACAAGGTGTGCAATGTAAAAGGCCTTCCTTACCAAAGTGAATATATGATGATCAAAGTTGAGGTTGCCATCAACTTACATTCCCAACTCTCTCACCCTTTCATTGGAACTTAGGGCAGTATTATTAATAGTGTAATTTGCAGGGCCTTCTCCTTTGCTGAAAGAGATACTAGTGCATTTTTGGGTTAAGTTTAAGTTTGTGGCTTTGACAACAATCATTTATGTATGTAAGACCATTTTGTAGTATGTTGACATTGTCTGGGGATTCAGTGATTGTACCCAGTTCACAGTCGTCGGCAAACTTGGTGAACCATAGGGCATCTGTTTTCACCTGAATTTTTAAGAAATAAATTCCAAACAGTAGAAGGCCCAGCACAGACCCTTCTGGAACACCACTGATAACCGGTCTGCTAGTAGAGGTGGAATTCCCAACTATAACTGTATGCATTCTGTTAGTGAGCCAGTTGGCTACACGTCTAATGACATATGGGTTAATCCCCAGCAGAGTAAGTTTCTGAATGATGGCTAAGTGGGAGATTGTGTCAAAGCCCTTGGCCAAGTCGAGATAGGCAGTATGTACCGATTTGCCTTCATCCAGGTCTTTGGTGGCACTCTTGAAGAATTCCATTAGGTTTAACAGGCATGATCTGCCCTTAATGATGCCAAACTGGGTTGGGTCAAGAGTTTGAAGGTCACCAATGTCCTTGTTGATAAGGTCCAAGATGATTCTTTCCATGGCCTTACAGACAAGGCTGGTGAGACATATGGGTCTATAGTTTCCCAGGTCGGTTGAGGGATCCCTTCAGTGCAATGGGATTATGACTCCTGTTTCCCAATCTGCCAGGACAAAGCCAGTACTTAGACGGTGGTTGAAGAAACTAGTCAGTGGTTCAGCTAACTCTTGCTTTAGACCATTTAGTAAGCAGCCTGGGATGTTATCCAGTCACATAGAGGCTGTATTTTTGGCCTTGCTGAGTGAGGTTATGACCTATTCTTTGGAGGTAATAGTTAGAGAACTGGTGACAGGTATGCTTTGGGAATGATTGGTGGAGACAGAGATGTAAATTTTTTGCCAAACCTGTCTGCTACCAGGATGGAGATGTCCCCAGGTTCAGTATGAGTGGTACCATCCACTCTGAATTCGGTCCAAAGCTGGGCCTTCACTTTTACATTACAGACATAGCTAAAGAATGACTTGTGATTATCCCTAGCTATGGATGCTAATTTAGTTTCATAATTAGTTTTAGAGTACTTTGCAAAATGTCTAATTTGCTTGTTCAAGGTATGGAGGGTATGGGTCTATATCATGACGTGGAATGGTAAAAATAGCGAACGCTCTTTTATCAAACACTAGACACCGAAAGCAGTAAATGTTGAACACACAAAACAGTGATTTTTTCCCCAGGGAAAATAATTGCTGCTCTGCAAAAAAAAAAAAAAATCCAACCACAAAATAAAGTGGTGGGCTTTGCCCCCACACACCCACCTACCTAAATACACCAACTCTGAGATCGCACCACAGTGAAGGAAAATGGCAAATTCCTGAAAACGGCCCAGTGATTTTTTTTCCCCTGGGGAAAAAATCGCTGTTCCATGTGTTTGGCATTCAGTGCCTTTGACTTTTAATGTTCAGTAAAAGAGAATTCGCTCTTTTTATTGTTCAACTTTGTAATATAGACCCAAGGGTGTTCTTCTGCTGAGACTGTTCCCTCTTATTCCTAGACATCAGTTTCTTTCTCTTGTTGCATAATCTATTTATGCTAGATGTCCACCAAGGTGGCTTTTTTTTAATGAGTAAATTATGATCCTTTCTGGCACACCTAAGTCTATACATTTGTTAAGGTGTTTATACAGGGCATTTATGTACACCTCTGTATAGGGGTCTTTACTTTCAGTGGTGACAGGAATTTTGAAACTATTTATACCATCACTTAGGAGGCTATAGTCTGCTTTGGAGAAATGTTTTAACATTTTGGATCCTGAGGGGGATCAGGTATGATTGTTACATTGAACAAGACTGATTTATGGTCAGACCTTCCCAGAGAGGGTCTCACACATGGGGTGGTGCAGCAATCTCCCATGCTGGTGAGTACTAGGTCAAGGATATTCGAGCCCCTTGTGAGGGTGCAGACTAACTGTTCCAGAGCCTTCATGTTTACAAAGTGTCAGAACCACAGGGCAAGTGTGAGTGTGTTTAAGCTTATATATATATATATATATATATATATATATATATATATATATATATATATATATATATATATATAGTGCTTAACCAGTTTTAAATAGTATTTGCCTTTTATGGAGATGGATATACCTCCTCCTTTGGTTCTTTCATGTTCATTTTGTGGCCTGATGGCTGAAGTACTGTCTGCAGCCCTAAACCATGTCTCTGTGACTGCATAAACATCTACATCTTCACAAGTAAGAAGTGCCTCCATTGAATGTAATTTCTGATTTAGACTCCTAGCATTAAGCAGCATAACCCTGAGTTTGTCTTTTGAGGATATTTTTACATCAGGAATTTAGTTCTTAAACACTGCCTAGTAAAGGCACTAGGCACTATGGGGGATCCAAGTACCTTGGCAAGCAGACTCCGAAAAAACAGTCCCAACTGAAGGTGGCAACTAAATGAACTCACACTAAAAAAACACCAAACTCAACTTAGAGGTTAATAGAAAAAACTATTTCCACAAAATCGCATCAAAATAGTTTTATTTCTTCTTTCATCTAAACAAGGACTTCTTCAGAATAATTCTTGCTGGGGGATATATATGTCACCCCAGGAAGTGGACAGAACCCTGACAGCAATGAATTGTAACATAGGCAAGTGTTTTCACAACCCTCCTGCAGCAACTGGTGTACATGTAGGACATGTTCTGGGTTCGAACACGGCATGCTCCATGCACTTTTACTTTTGTCCCAATTCCTATTATGCACTATCACATTATTATTGAATGTATTACTGTGGGTATACTGTGTACTATATTGCTGTAAGTATATTTCTGCTATCTGGACTGGCATGGCCTTCATATTTGCCTAACACCCATACACCACTGCTTGTACACCCAATAAGCACATAATTGCAACTGCAGTTAAGCAATTTCGCACTGCTTGCAACTGTTGTGCACACCTTACCATCTCACAAAGGCTGGGGTCAGGGTTGTGCACTGCCAAACACCATCTTTGTGAGACAGTAAGTGGTGCACAACACTTGCAAACAGTGTGTGCACTCCCAGTAAACATGATAACTGAAATTGGTGGGAAACCATCAGTCTACATTGCTCTTGATCCATGGTAGACATAGCAGGCATTCATGGAGAGGGTGTGAGATTTAGGGCACAGAGCTTGGGTGTCCAGAAGTCCAAGATTTTTACTGGACTCCTAGTGAAAAACCACAGGAATATAAGATTGCAGACATCCCACAGATGTGTAAGTATCAACTACAGAGAGTACTTGTGAGGTTTAAAAGCTGAATATAGACACGACTGGTAGTCATAATGATATTCTGTTCTGTTTTTTTTCCACAGCTGCTATGGAAAGGGAGATCAATGTTAGGGCATTTGGCACTAGATTGAAGAGGATGAGGGAGGCATGTGGTATGTATGCAGCAGAAGAATAGTGTTATTGTGGCATTAAAAGTTAAATATAGCTTTTTTGGTATTTTATAGAGTTGTATCAAACTGAGCATGCATATCTCAACTGTAAAAGCATGTATGCATACATTATTCTTTACCATAAACCGAGAGTACAATATTAGACTTTAGCCAGAGGTTGTGGGTTCAAATATCACACTTCCCAAATATACAATGCTGTTAATTCTTCAATTATGTGCAACTTAAAGGTTTAAAGTAAAAACTCTATATCAGTGTCACACATGCCCTTCTGTATGCTGTAATCTGTATAACTGGAACACACATATGTGCAATATATTCACATGTAAATGAGTACTTGCTGCAATCTGTAGTATAGTGCACATCTGTTAGGAGCTGGTTGTCTTAAAAGTAAAAGTTAGCTGTTAGGGGATGATAGTCTTAAGAGTAAAGGATAAGATACTAGAGTCAAATAATTGTATTAATTTATTGTATGTTTCATATGAAGGTATCAATCTTATCTCTTTTTTTTCTCTCACCCAGCCCTTATCTCTCTTTTTTATTCATTTATTTGTTTAATGTTTTGTTTTATTTTATTTTATTACATGTTCTCAAAATGTGTCCATGTCATCCACGTGTACCACATCACAAAATGCTTCACAGCACAGCAGGTTAGACATGCCCCACTGGATCTGCCTGCCCCACTCCACCTGCTCCTGCAACATTGCCCAGCATGTCTGAGAGCTAACCTGGCAGCAACACCTCTGCTGCGTCTGCACTACCTGCCCACTCAGGTAGTCCTTTCCTGGAGGATAGTCTAGTGGTTCCCTCTGAGAGCAGTGGGAGAGGTGGTGAGTTTATCATCCACACTGAGATGCCAGAGATGGCACATAGGATTGTGTTCTACACTGTTTTCACATGCCTATACTAGCTGGAGAGGCTGCTCTCCCTCTCCATCATTTTACATAGTACCAGGAGGAGGAGAAGGAGACATCAAGTGCTCCAGCCAGAGGTGGAGTGAGGTGACAGTGATGACAGTCCTGTGGGTGAGGACTCAATTCTCACTGTCACCCAGCTTGAAGACCATGGGTCCTGGATGTCCCCAAACTCACCCCATCCATGGTGTTCACCAACCTGTTGTCTCCATCACTGTCCCTGTCTCTTACCTGCTTTGTCTTGACTGTCTGCAATTGCTTCCTCACATACCAGACTTACCTGACCCAATCATACATATGTCTCTTCCCCAACTTCCCTGTCTCTCTCAAAGCAAAAATGGGCACCTGTCCTACAAAAAAATATCCCCATGCATAGCTCTCCATTTCCCACACATGTCTCCTGACATACTTGAGTCAGTCCAGTTGGCTAAACAGCATGATTATGTTGTGGTCACCACTCTCTCAGGAGATGACAGTCCAAATTCAGCTAATATTCTGCATATATTATCAATTTTGCTATTGAAGAAGTAGATAGCTATGGTTCTTTCCTACCTCCCTGCTGCACATTCCTGTATGCTTTCCATTTGTTCTCCCCCATGCTTGCTCCCCATTTCAGCACTGTCTTATCAATGTATTATAGTGCAATGCTGTGCATCAAGCACCAATGGGCAGCAACAGTAATATGAAAATAGTTAAGATTATTAGATACAGCTGTATTCAAAGCCAGTACCATCTCACCCCAAAAAGAAATGTATTACTGCATTAACTGTATTAATATATGCTGCCACAGAGTCAGGTAAGTGTAAGTAGCAGGTGTAGTCCAAAGAGTCAATACTATCTGTCAGACTTAGGAATATGGCTTGCATTTGTGAACTGCTTAGTGGTGGACAAACATGTTCATCTTGCATGCATATGCACTTTACTAATCATCGCGCAAACCTGCTGCTCACCTCTCATGGAAATGTATATATTATGCTGTATTCCTGCTGTTTACTATGTATTTCCTTTGTATGACATGAAATTACATGTAGAAATATTACAAACTAAGGGTCCCATCTAACTATATGTCACACATTTAAAATACATCCAGCAGTTGCCATCCCCAAGCACTGTAACCCTGGTGACTCAGTACTTTTTCCACACATATATCAACTACAGTAGAAAATGTAATATAAAATGTGTGCTATGCAATGCATGTCACTCTGGTAACATGCAGAACTGCAACTATTGACCCATATGCCTAGAAAGCATTATCTACAAAGCTAATGCAGAAATCAGAATGGACTATATCCACAGGGACATAGGTCACCTTCAACACACTTGACCCTACCATTTTGGTTTTGTCAAGGGTAGATCTTGTTTGTTAACCCTTGTAGACTTCTTGACACTATACCCCATTCATGTCTCATAGTAAAGATCTCTCATCTGGTAATTAGGCCATACAGTAGTAGATGGAGAGCCAACTGGCTCAATGATAGAACACACACTTTCAAAGTTGGAGACTGCAGCTCCACCACTATCCCACTCACTAGTGGAATACCACAATGATCTGTAGTGGGCCCTCAACTGTTTGGGAAATACTTCCCTGAAGCACAAGCAACAGTAGATGGCCTGTGGTTTACCAAGTTTGCAGATGACTGTTAACTGGATGCACTCCTATAGAGTCCCCAATGATATTAACATGTTACAGTAGCAGCTGACACAGACTTATGATTAGTGACAAACTCACAGATTGAACTTTAAGCATATAATGACTCTATGTCACCTTTGTCAATAAAGTAACCCTGCTAATTATGATAAAGTACCCCTGCTAATAATGATATACATAGCAACCCCCTAAGCTCAAACACAGTGTTGTGAAGCTTGAGAACAAATGTTAATAGCAATCTACACTTTCATTACTATTTGCCCATAGTGGTGACACACGCAATCTGCATTTTGTACATCATACATATGGACATCACATCCAAGAACAGGGTAGTCTTACCTCTGCTGTAGTCTACCCTTATCACACCAATAGTGGAGTACAATGCTCACATCTCTCTGTACCTCAGCAGACACCTGCAGCAATTGGGGAGAACACTGGGTTGTGCTGGCGGACTCCCATGCCTCCAAACATGACATACATGGAAAGACTGACATACCTGTCTATATAATCGATATCATGCAGGTGGCTGAGAGGTGACCTATGGCTGCCCTGCAGAGCAGTCTCAGACAGCACCCTTCTGGAAATGATGGACATCTGCAATTCAAATGGGCCAACAATCATTTGCCGTAGGGTTCTCAACCTAGCCTGTGATATAAACAGGACATGCTTGGGAGACAAATATATCCCACAACGATTCACACTCCTCTGTAATAGGTTCCCACTGCATGTGAAATAGTGCTCTTCAATGATGCTGTTCAAGCACAACTTTGACAACTGGTTGGGTAATTGTAAAGCCACCTCTGGGTTGCCACCTATGTCCCTCATGTACAGGGCCAGCTGGTGCTGCTCACAAACACACTGTGCTAAAACAACCATCCAACTATGCTCAATAAGGGTCCTTGGTTTTTTACACAGCTAGGCTTTTAAACACCCTGGTACTATTAGTCTCATAGCCTCATATGAACTTATGAAGCTATGTGCCTATGCAGGCCTCCCAACCTGTTGTCCACTACATGGCCTGCTGATGTCATCTACTATAAGTTCACCTGCACTCCTCTATAAATAAGACTTATGCCATGCTGCTTGCATTAAATACTGTGTTCTATAATCCGTGTACTTAGATAGGTAGGGGTTCTGTACTCATTGCAGCCTGCTTGGTGTATGAGTGTGTGTGTGTGTGTGTGTGTGTGTGTGTGTGTGTGTGTGTGTGTGTGTGTGTGTGTGTGTGTGTGTGTGTGTGTGTGTGCATCTAGACAAAAGAGCAGAAATGTATATTCCACAGTTACTGCTCCTATGCAATGCAATGACAGTATTTTGATACTTGATCATGCCTACACATCCATTTCATACAGCCCTCCCAACCTCTTGTCTCTCACATGACCTGCTGATGTCATCTACTATAAAGTCACCTGCACTCTTGTATAAAACAGATTTGTGCCATGCTGCTTGCATTAAGGATTGTGTTCTGTAGTCCATGCACCAAGATAGGTAAGTGTTCTCTTCCCACTGCAGTCAACTTGGTGTGTGTGTGTGTCTGAATTGCGGAACAGAACTGTGTATCACACAGTTACTGCTCCAATGCCATACAATGACAGTATTGATACTTTCTCATGCCTACACATCCTTTTCATATAGGCCTCCCAACCTCTTGTCTCCTACATGGCCTGCTGATGACATGTACTATACGTTCACCTGCACTGCTGTATGAATCAAGCTTGTGCCATGGCACTTGCATTAAATATTGTGTTCTGTAGTCTGTGTACTTAGGTAGGGGTTCTGTTCTCATTGCAGTCAACTGTGTGTGTGTGTGTGTGTGTGTGTGTGTGTGTGTGTGTGTGTGTGTGTGTGTGTGTGTGTGTGTGTGTGTGTGTGTGTGTGTGTGTGTGTGTGTGTGTGTGTGTGTGTGTGTGTGTGTGTGTGTGTGTCTGTGCGTGTGTGTGTGTATGATAGCTGTTCCTTGACAATACAGAGAGCATTTGCACCAGCATGTGGGACGCTATCTTCTCCTCAACATACACTACTGATGTCATCAGCTATAAAGTGTTGTCTGACACACTCCAAGCCAGACTTGAACTCTGGTGGTTGCGTAAAATACTGTAGTCTGTGTACTTAGATATGTAGTTGTTCTACTCTCACTGCAGTCAAGTGTGTGTGTGTGTGTGTGTGTGTGTGTGTGTGTGTGTGTGTGTGTGCGTAAGCTGCTGCTTGACATTACAGAGAGCATTTTACACCAGCCTGTGGGACACTTCTCAACAGACACTGCTGATGTCATCAGCTGTATCACATTTGTGGATGTGCAGTATTCCCACCAGGGCAGAGTCAGAGACTGGCCTGGGGGCCAGGAAGACATCACCTCATCCTATACAATAAGGTTTACAGTGATGTGGCTTTTAATCTATCCATATCCATCATGGCATGGTGTGTAAGCCCTGTGTCTTCTTGCTAAGAAAGTCCTGTGTTCTCTCCATCTGCTACATGTGTCTTGTGCAGTGCATGTAAAAAGAACATTATAATCTATTAGTGCTGAAATGAGGTTTGACTACACTGCTGTCATACAATCCTAAGATCTCAATATGATGGCATGACTTGTGATGCCCACAATATAGGCTTTCAATAGCAGTGTGGACACCTGGTGGACAAAGTTCAGATTGCTATCTAAATGAACTCTCACTGCATGCATCACTGGGTTTCTACGTAGCAGGACTGTTGTCATTTCTGTGATTAACATGGAACTCCACTTTTTACACAGACAATATTACAAACACAAATTTCTGCATTTACTTGTATATTTGGTGTCTTTGTCTCCATTCTGTTATGTGTGTTAACTGCTTCTGTACTCTATCACCATTGGTGGATTCAATGATTGCACACAATATGCAATAATCAGCAAACTTGGTAAGCCAAAGGCCATATACATTAGCATGAACTGTTGAGAAATACAGTTAAAACAGTGAAGGGCCAAGCACAGATCCCTGGGGTTTGCTACTGGTGACAGCTCTACTGGTACAGGTTGAGTAACTAACTTTCATGTGATGTGTTCTGTCAGTGAGCCAATTGTTTAGCCATCAACTGACATAAGGTTTAATCCCCAGCTGGGGGGTTTACTTATTGATACCTGTGTGTGTGATTGTGTCAAAACCCTAGGCCAGATCACAGTAAGCAGTATGTACCATCTTCCCTTCATCCAGGCCTTTCATATGGAATCAGTGTGCTGTGACAACATCACAGATCACTTATGGCATGACCCAGCACATACACCTTCCTGATCAAGTTGAATACACAGTTCAACACACCCTCCACATTGCCTGTGTTCCCATACAAGGATGTACATCAACATGTATCCACCTGACTTGAGTTTTTTGTATCATTTGAATTTTTAAGAACTATGCTAAGTATTTTAGATACATTGATGATTTGATTTTTTTTATATAAAGGAGGGAGTGATTTAATTGATTCTTTTTTAAATGATTTGCAACATAATTTTTTTTGTTTACAATTTGATGGTGTCCAATGTAGTAATAAGGTGATTTTTTTTTGTTCTTGATTTTGGAAGGTTCAGTGGGGAATATTATTAAAACTAGGGTACATAGGAAATTTGTTATGATTTGTATTTTTTAGATGGGAGGAGTTGTCATTCCCCTCATTTAATTAATGCACATCCATATGGTGAACTTTTGTGCATTAGTAAACTTTGCAATTTTCTGGAGGAATTAGATCTGGAATTGTCTAAGACATGTGAGTTGTTTAGTCAGAGGGGGTATGATTCATCTGTTATAGACAGTGCTCTGTTGAGGCTGGCATCAGGTAATTGGCAAATAATGAAGCCAGATCAAAATAAGCAGTATGTACTGTCTTACCTTCATCCAGGCCTAGCACATGGAATCAGTGTGCTGTGACAACATCACAGTTCACCTATGGCATGACCCAACACATACACCTTCCTGATACAGTTGAAGACACAGTTCAACACACCCTCCACATAGCCTATGTTCCCATACAAGGATGTACAGCAATGTATATCCACCTGACTTGGGGTGACAGCAGATGATGCATGCATGTATAAAGACATTCTGGTTCTCCTCAACTGTGAGGTACACTAAAATTTCATTATGGACCTCTTCTACATGTACACTAGTAACATTACAGGTGTGTGCAACAGACCTGTGTGAGCTGTTACTGCTACATTAGGTCCATTTCACCTGATAGATGTCCTCAAAGAGGTCATCAGGGGGCATGCATGATGACAACAGTATCATCTTGTGGAACTTTAACAGGTCAAGACATTTGACACAAAGCCACACTGAGGTGTTCAATCAACACTGCCGTCCATGGCCATAAACAGCTATATCACCAAATGGCTAGACCAGTGTATGACATGTATGGCATCTCACTATGTTGAAATGTGTGATGTGACATATATCTCAGGTCCAGTGATTAGGTCAGTACATCAGGATTGTATGCTAGGCCATTTTCTGCCCATTATTTAAGTGATGGACATCACAGATGACATACACATGCTGTGTCCAAACAGCTGCCTGAAGGACTAAAGCTTGTGGGCAGTTATTGACTCCAACTGCGATATTGCACATACCAGAGACTGCTGCCACACCCATGACAACACCTGCACTGCCAAGACACATGGAGGGATTTGATGAACCAAGAAACAGACACATCACCCAAGTATAATGTGTTCATCACACCCTATAATCAGACCAATAGGTATGTGATCTGTGTCCTTGGGTAGAGGGTAAGTGGTATATCCACCAGCATGTAATCACAGTGCTGACTACTCCCTTGAATTTAACACATGGACGAGGTATGTGAAGGGTATGTGCATCAGAGGCCATAATACTTTCATGGTTCCCAGCCTTCATCACACCAATAACTGTGCACAATGCACCCTTCTTCATGTACCTCCCTACACATCTTCCAGTGATGTGGGACTGAAGTGTGCCACCTTTGTCACAGTGTGCTGTCACAAAGCTTATTAGCCATACCTATGTTTTCTTTCTGTGGAATATACATGACTGTCTGATTTTGCGGAATACCAATCAAGTTGTTACACCAGATGCATGTGTGCTCCTTGTTCAGCTTATGCACACACTGTATACTTAGGTGTTTGACAACATTAATGACATATATATATATAATTCATGACAATGTGGATTGTGCCATAGATATATGCCATGCACACGAGGCAACTAGCCTGCATTGTCCATACTGTCACATACAGATATAGCAATTTCCTTTCTAACACCTCTTACAGATATTACAGTACCAGGACAGTGTGCATGTTTGCTTTCATAGAGTGTGGATGTATCATAATAGTTGTCAAGTCTGTGTGTGCAGGTTTATCACTCATCACTCCATATCACATATGTTATGTCAGAGGCATGGGATTACTGGTGGTATTATTCTGATATTGTCCATTATTGTGGTTAGTTCTTGTAATGTTTGCCATGATCCTTTCCCTGTAGCCACCTTGCTGGAAACCTCTGCTGAGAGTACACTCATATTCAGGTATATCAGCTTGCACACTTTCCCAGTATGCACCCTACCGCAATTGTATGTTTCACAGTTTCATAGTTTAGTACTAGGCTATCTGCCCTGGGGCATTTGTAAGCCTAGCCATAGTGATGTGGCTTTTGCCACCCCATGAAATGGTACAAAAATGTACAGAATAAATTTAGAATACTGTGCCTCTGTCTAGTAGTGACACAGTGAAGGTTCCCTTATATAATAGAATTAGTTTACTGTGCCCCTGTCTAGCAGTGACACAGATGTGACCCCTGGGGTAAACTTATGATCTCCTATCCACTCATCAAGATTTCTCTTGAAGAGAGTCAGTGAGGGGCTCTGCCTTATATGAACTGGGATCTTGTTCCAAAGCATGGGAAGCCTCTGGGTTATGAATCTATCCCTCCAGGATGTCCTATTCATACTTGTGCCGAGGTTTAAGTCTTTAGCTCTCGTGGTCCTGATGGATTTGGATTTTTTGAGGTGGAGCATGTCCATCAGATCCTGATTGGACATGGCCTTGTACGTCAGGCAGAGATCACGTCTGAGCAGGCGGTATGCTACTGAATAGAGCTGAAGTTTCTTTAGTCTGGCAGAATAAGACATATGTTGGAGACCCTTGATCCTCTTGGTGAGGTACTTTTGTGGTCTCTCCAGCTGTTTCAAATGCCGGGTGAGGTACATACCAAATGGGACATTGTACTCAATCATGGGTCTGATGAGGTAGGAGTATAGGGGTGCAATGACATCCTTGGATCTGGATGTGAATCCCTTCATGAAGAGGTGTGCAAGGTAGAATGTCAGATCCCTGATAGATGTCCTCTGCATTATACATGTAAAGATGCTTATCTAACACACACACATCCTCCTCATTGTTATGTCACCTTGTTTGACAGTCACAGACAACACATTTTCACTGTACTGTACTGTACTGTGTAGATATGTGCTTGGTGTTGCTGCTACAACCATCTTCCATTGACATGCCCTCCTCCGCTGAACATGAAGGGGTTTCACTTGTACTCTTTCCTTGCGTTCATTCCTACAATTCATCTGTGTGTCCCTATTCAATGCGCACACTTCTCCTTTACATGGCAATCCCATGTCTTGTTACAGATCATTAACACAGCTTCAGTACAGAATGCCAGGAATGGGATATCACAATACTCTGCACTGTAGATACACTGTACAGTACTGTGTTTGGACCATATACTTCACATTCATATCTCTCAACTGTCCAGATATTCCCAGGATGTCCAGATGTTTTCCTTATCAAATATGTGGCTTTCTGTCATATCATTGGGATGATCTCTAGACTGATGTGACTCAATATTACACACATTTGAGTGCATACCTCTCAACTGTCCTGATCTGTGCAGAATGTCTATTTTTTGTCTCATATTTCTGATCTATTCCCCATAACATCTTTTTCCTGTTAATCCGCTGGCATGTCATTGCAGTGTGTAGTCAGAAAGTGATGATTGACATTTGAGTTTCAAACTTCATGCTCTTCAGAAAGTTTATGCTAATGTACAACCTACATATTCTGTCTACTTCCTAAGTATGGAAGTGCAAAATTAAAAATCTGTCCCTATTTCTGTCCCTTTGTCTTCCCATTTTTATGGTTTTGTCCACATTTCTCGCTCTAAGAGACTGAGAGTGTTAGATTCTAACACATTCCTAGGGGACATCTATGTCAAACATGTTCCTATTGCTGATTATTTGTCCTCTCATTAAGTTGGCCTCTGTGCAGATGTGTTGCACTAACAGAATGACAGCTATTTGTAAAGCCCTGATAATCATTGTGGCACTCTGCGCAAATCCGCATACTGTAGGTGCTTTAACTTGCACAGAATTGCTATCCAGGTTCACTTACAAGGTTTTGCAGCCAGCAACACTGTTACAAGCCATGGAATCTAGCTTAGTTGTGCCATGCTTCATTAATATGTATGGTGTACTGCCACATGCCATGCGCACTATCCCGCTAACACGTAAACTCAGTGTAGGCTCTGTGGGTAGCCTACATGTTGTTTATTGAATCCCAGTGAATGTCAAAAATAGGATTTTAGACTGACCTAATTGTTGTAATTAAGGATTTACATATCAACGCTCAAGCAAGGGTTAAAGTAACATAATGACATGAATACTCTATTATAGGAATACACCAGATGATTTCCAGCTGAAAACCTGCATGACAATGATGCAGTGTTGCAGCCTTTACAGTGAATTGTCCAAACAATAAATCGATATATCAAAAAAGTAGGGGAAATAGTAGTGGTTGATTATGCTGATGATCTAGCAGTGATTCTTCTAACATTTTTATACTAAAAAGACTGATATCTTTTTTATGTCACCTCAAACATAATCCTGCAGGCCCTGCTCCCTAGTGCCTTGCATCCAAACCAAGTCTACCAGCCATCCTTATACCCCTCAACTTATTCTGGTACTCCTGGGGCCAGTCACAGATTCTAAGGGTGTCCTAGAGGCTTAGCTGTCTGTGATTTCTTCTGGGGGGGTTATGCGCTACCCACTTCACTTTCCTTGGCCAACTCCCCTATTTCAACCAAGTCTACCGTTAGGGAGCATCATTGATGAGTGCCCTGCCACCTTGGATGGGCACACCAATCCTTCCCACTCTGCCAGTCACCCAAGGACATAATAAACTCAAGTTGACTAAACCAGAGTCTTTATCCCTCTATGCCACCAGAGTGGAACAAAGACTGCTATCTTAGAACAAAATATATCAAAATATAATTTAAAAATTATCACAGAGAAGACATTAATGGTATTATGTAATAGAAAATGACTTAGATGGTCAAAAATTAAAAAGTAAACTAAACAAATCCATGTACACAAATATCAGGGTATGCTGTTTACATCAAATAATCATTGGAATGACCATTGGAAGTATTTTAAACTGAGAAGTAAAAAAATTGGTCTGTAGACTGACAAATATTGGTAAAGTGCATGGTAATTACAGCATCAAGCCATAATTAAAAGCACTCTCTGGGATTCAATAAACTCTGTGTATGCTTTGCACGTAGCCTACACAGAGTTTACATGTGTGCATGGTGATGCATGGTGAGAAGCAGCTCTTATTGCATATTCATGCTGCACACCATGTTTAAATGTAAATAATTGAGGTTTCATGGCTGGCAACAGTGTTGCCAGCCAGGAAACTGTGTATGCGAACATGGACAACAAACCTGTTTAAATCAGAGCACTAAATGTCCATGGTTGAATGCCACAATGATCACCAGGGCTTAACAGATAGCTATTAATTTCTTAGTGCAGGATATCTGGACAAAGGACAACATAATGGCAGGGCAATGACCCAGAAATAGGGACAAATTTGACATATTTGCTCCTTAGAAATGGGTTTCAGTTCATAATCACAAATTGCTGAAATATCGAATTTCAGCAATTCGTATCCATGAATCCGAAACTTCAAAATAACAAAAGTACATAAGCGCGAATAGGACTATGCCGAATTCATGCTTAAGCATTTATGTTATATTATGGAAGTGTTTGGCTGGGATGGTGTCTGCAGTTTAAGGTGAGTGAGTGTGCGTAAGTGTTTTTTAACTTGTATGAGTGGGTTAGGGTAGGGAGGTGGAGGCTTGAGTGTATGTGTTGGCTGTGTATGATTTTTTTTTTTTTAATGTTTGTGTGATCTCAGAGTTTGTATATATACGTAGGGGGGTGTGGGGGGTGAAGAGAGGCTTCCCCCCCTGCATTTATGTAGTGTAGGTGTGTGTCTGTGTAGTGTTTTGTTGTGTTTGTTTTGTGTTGTAGGTGTTATGGCTTGTGTGTTGTGTTGTATGCTGTGTGTTCAATGTTGTGGTTTTGTGATTGTGAAGTGTCGGTGTTGTGATGGTTTCGGCTTTATACTGTCGTAATGCTGAAATTCGATATTTCAGCATTTCGGAAATATGAAGTGAAACCTTAGAAATGTGCTAGAATAACAAGGGGTTTGTGTTAAGATACATTTTCTGAAGGATTTGAAGTAGGAAACTCAAATGTATGCAATTATTGAACCACATCTGTCCTGAGATCATCCCAGTGATATGGCAGAAAAGCACAAATTTGATAAGGAACACGCCAAAAGATATAAAGGCAAAAATATGGACATTCTGAGAAAATCTGGACAGTTGAGAGCTATGATTGTTAAGTATATGGTCCAAACAATTAAGTATATGGTCCACACACAGTACTGGACAGTGTATCTGCAGTGCAGATTATTGTGAAATCCCATTCCTGGCATTCTGTACTGTAGCTTTGTAAATGATCTGTAAGGGTACATGGACTGCCATGTAAAATAAACACTCAGGGGAAGTGTGTGTATTAAATAGGGACACAGAGATGAATTGTAGGAATGAATACAGGCAAAGAGGACAGGTGAAACAACGTAATGTACAGTAGATTAAAAGAAAAAATGTGCTAGTAGCTGTTGAAGATGTTGTAGGTAAAAATTCAAAGTACATAAAACAACCAAGAACACCACCACGGACTGTAAAAGTCTTTTAATCATCAGATGAAAATAGATGTATCAGACAACAAATAGAATACGAAGTAAAATCCCCTTATGGTGTACAATGATAAACGCTTTTGAAATCTTCTTCAGATCATAATGAGTAAAGCAGGGGATATTTCTATTTTTCACATCAACAAATTTCCCTCTCATAGGTTTTATTTTAAAGTTCTGGAAAATACATATATTGGAATGAGACAAGGTGATATTGTCAACACCACAGAAAGGAATGGAATAAGATGGATTTTAAACCTGAGAGCTAACAAACCTCCAGGATTAAATGCAGAAGTTCCTCTTAAGACCCATACTGAAAAATAGAAGACCTATTATTGGTTGAGACAGAAGGTGTATACTTTTAGTGTTTTCCTATTGGTTTTAGTCTGATTAGCTCTTTAGAGAAGGTGTTGGCTTGATATTAGATTCTGATTGGCTGCAACTAGCTTTTAAAACATATCCCCTACTTTACTCATGGCATATATACATGACACAAGCCACACTGTCACAAATGTTACCAATGCTGTTGATGTTGTCAAACACCTATGTACGTACTGAGGTAGCACACATGCATCTGATTAACAACTTAATGGGGGTTCCACACCATCAGACAGTAATGTGTATGCCACAAAAAGAATACCTAGGTATGGTCAATAAGATGTGTGACAGCTCACTGTGATAAATGTGGTACACTTCAGTCACACATCAGTAGAAGGTGTGTAGTGAGCTACATGAAGCAGGGTGCATTATACTCAGTTATTGGTGTGATGAAGGCTGTGAACTATAGTATTATGGCCTGTGATTTGGATGCCCTTCACATACTCACTAGTTGTGTTATATACAAGGGAGTACTCAGCATTGTGACCACATGCTGGTGGATGTTCCACTTACCATCTCTCTAGGATATAGGGCACATACCTATTGGTCTAATTATAGGGTGTGATGTCTACATTATACTTGGGTTGTATGTTTGTTTTCCTGACATAACAAATCCCCTCATGTTTTCTTGTCATTGCAGGTGTTGTCCCGGCTGTGGCAGAAATCTTTTGTGCATGTTGATATTGTCTGTATTATACTAATATCATAGTTGGAGTCAATGACGGCCCACAATCTGTAGTCCTTCAGGTAGCTGTTTGGACACAGGATGTGCATGTCATCTGTGATGACCATCACTTAAATAATGGATAGGAAAGGGCCTATCAGACAACCCTGATGTACAGACCTGATTACTGAGCCTGTGATATAGATCACTTCATACATGTTAACATATTTAGCCATGTATGTGATACACCAGTCTAGCACTTGGTGACATAGTGGTATATGGCAACATCTGACAGTGTTGAGTGAAAACCTCAGTGTGGATTTGTAGCAAATGCTTTGGGCTTGTCAAGTTCAAAGGGCTGATAGTGTTGTCATCATGCATGCCCTCAACCTCTTTGAGAACATCTAACAGATGTAACAGACATAATGTAGCATTAACAACTCACACCGGTCTGTTGCACACAGCCAGGATATCACTAGTGTCCATTTAGAAAAGGCCTATGATGACATGTTGGTCTACCTCACAGATGAGGAGAGTCAAAATGTGCCTATACATACATGCATTGGGTGCTGTCCCCCCAACTCATATTGATGCATGTTGAAAACACCCTTCTACGGCAACATAGTCTGTATGGAGGGTGTGTTGTGTGTATGTGAGGAGTCACATGATAGGTGATCTGTGATGTTGTCACAGCCCATTGATTCTGTGTGATAAGTATGGATGAAGGTAAGATAGTGCATACTGGCAATCCTCATCTGGCCTAGAGTTTGAACACAGTCCAACATACAGGGATCATTGAGAAACTCTCCCAGCTGAGGATTAAATCTCATGTCACTAGATTGGCTCACTGACAGAACACAAACTGTGAAAGTTGGTATCACCATTGATTTACCCCAGGGATCTGTGCTTGATCCTTTACAGTTTAGAATCTATTTCTTGACAGTGCAGACTAAAGTATATGGCCTTTGGCTTACCAAGTTTGCTGATTCTTGCATACTGGGTGCAATTATTTAGTCCACCTATGATGATATACTACAGGAGGGGCTAATACTGACAAATAATTGGTGACAAAGCCACACAGTCTACAAGTAAATGCACAAATTCCAGAAATGGTTACAAGTGGGAGATGCTGATCTTTCTGAACTTGCAAAATACACAAATACAAATAAAAAACCACAAAAACTCCAAAAAGTGGAAAACGGACCACCAGTGGGGAGTTGTTAATAGGAGCATCATTATTCCCCCAAGATCCAGTTTGTCCTGGGGGAGGAGGGGGGGTAGGCCTTTTTATTGCCATAGTCCTTGGTATCCCTGTCAATTTTACGTTTCTTATTCAACAGTAATTTAAAGATAGATGCTTCAGTACTGGACAGGATTCTTAAATAGTCATACTTGTATCTACTGAAGTCAGGATGTTGTTGCAAGAAAGACTCAAGTTGTATCAGGTCTTCCTGTAAACTGTTTATCTCAGAACTGTAGTAATTTATTAATGATGCTAAAAATTCAAAGCCCTGTTTATCGCATAGGGCCAACAGCTCTTGGTGAAAAACTGAATTATTAATTAAACCAGCAGGATATCGCCATTGGCGCTCATTTAGAAAATACATGTTGTTTCGTCTTGTTTTGTTTTGTTTAATTAGTAGAAAAGTAAATAACTGCTTGTGTTAACAGATATTAGCCCTTTAAAATCTAAGCTTTAAGGTAGCCAAGTGGTTAATGAATTTGAATTTTAACTGATTTCATTGTTTTAATTAGCACGTTTTATATATAAGGTCTTGCTGTGAGTAATATACTGTTTTAGTCTGAAGAAGGCTGAGGAATACGTTCAATAAACAGCCCGTGCTTTGCTTAACCAGTCCGTTTTCCACTTTTTGGAGTTTTTGTGATCTTTCTGAACTGCTTGAAATGTTCGACTGACACAGAATTGAACTGATGCATTTTATTATCAAACTAAACAATTCTAGAATTCAAAGTTTTTTGATGATTTGAATGTTTTAAACAATGGTATTTTGGATGATTTGTTGTTTGAATCAAATTATTTAAAATATGAAAGAGAGGTCAAGCTGAATTTAGAATGCAAATATAAGAAACCATCTAGAGATGAGGATTAAATTAAGCAAGTAGCTTACCTGATTCCTAAATTATATTATAATAATTTTAATAATTTTCCTGAGGATATTGATGGAGATAATTAATCAGGGGATAGGTTTGATAGGGATGATGTCGTGAATGAACAACACCACAATGTAGACGTTGATGAAGAAAATGACACTGGTTATGAGATAAACTACCCTCCTTTGAGAAAGTCTGAGAGAATTATTAACAAAAACAGACAAAATTATTTTTTACCTCAGACTTACACCCCAAAGGGTGTTTAGAACAAAGGGAGGGGTTAGAACCAGAGGAATTACAACAGGAATGGTAACTAACTAACATTAAGGTTAGGTTTAAATAGCCCATTTCAAATAGTTGTACTATTTTTAGTGCTTTTGATGGAAAACATTGGTCTTCACAAGGTTTTAATATTTATAATTACACAGATCTTAAGATTAATGAAACATTGTTTTCATTATTTAAAAGGGGTTTTAAGTTTGTCCCTTCCTTAAAGATTGGACCAGTAGACATATTAACTAAGCTAAAAACTTTAAACAAGAAAACATAATTTTCAATTAATGTTTAGAGATAAAAGCTTGTTTGATTGTTCTGGTTTAGCAAGTAGTTTTAAAAAGAAGAGCTTATTCAACACCCCCTCCCCGATCACCATTCTATAGCAGCTTTTGAGAAAGCTTGTTCAGTTGAAATTTATTCACTTCTTCATAAGGATAAGAAGAGATTTTTCAATATGAATAAACAAGAGTTGAACCTCATGAAAGAACTGAGGGAGAATCATAATATAAGGATTATGAAGGCTGACAAGGGTGGGGTGGTGGTGTTAGTGGACAAAGTAGACTATGCTGGTCAGATGTTTGAAATCTTTCACGACACTTCTAAATATGAAGTTTCTAAAATGAGATTGCTTTAGCACAGAAAACTGATTTTTGGTGATTTGCTTAACTGTTATGGTCCATCCATTCATGTTTGATAGCAGTACCTTTTTTGGCCAAGTGTTTAGTTTTTGTTTTACAAATAAATGCAAAAATGTGTCTTTATTTTAGTCTTCTGTAAAGTGGAATTCCTTGCTAATTACAGCATTGACATCAGTCCCACTATGCTGAAATCCAGTGCTGCAAGCACTGGGCATTCACATACATCGCACAATGAACTTCAACCACCAAGTGTCCACACTGGTATTGAAAGCCTATGTTGTGCACATCATATGTCACACCATCGTATTCAGATCTTAGGATTATGTTACAGCACTGCACTCGAACCTCATCACGACACATATATAGAGAGCAATAGATGGCACAGGATGAAATTAAAGAGAATGTGCCACAAGGAGATGCTGTAGAACTTTCTGTAGAATGCTTACAGGAAATGGAAAACAAAAAATGTGCCCGCAGTTGAAAAGAAAATGAGCTAAGAGAAGAGTTGCTTGATTTAATAGACATAGCTAGATATATTAACATCAAGTGAAAGAAATACACTGCGGAAGGTCGATAAAACCCAAAAAGTCATACGTTTGATAAAACAAATGAACACGGTAATTAGGACTGTCCATAGAGATCCATGCAATATAACAGAAACAGGATATATTACTGTGCAGCTAAATTAATAACTGATAAAGTTCTACCACAAGAACACAGGGTAGGGAGTGAAAGGAAGGGGAGAAATTGATTACCATCATGTATCAAATAGAGAAAACTATAAAGCAATTAAGACAAGAAGTGTCACTTTTAGAAGAATATAGAAGAGGGAACAGATCAACAAAAATACTAAGAAAGATAGGCATAATAAAATCAATGCGTAGTACTAGAACAGACCAGGATCTATCATGCACTATTGGAAATAAACTAAAAATCTCAGCACAGGTGGAAAAACTGAGAAGATACACAGATAAACATAAAGGAAAAGTGCAAAATAAACAATTTATTGATGACCCAAAAGAGTTTTATAGAAAATTGTGAAACAAGGTAAAAGGAATTGAAAGACTGCCAAAAAAGAAGAAATAGATACATTTTGGAGAAGTATTTATGAAGATTCTGTGGAGCATAACAAAAATACTAAATCGATAGATAAAGTAAAATAAAGAATAAGAACTTTAAAGTACAGGATAAGAAATGGGTTGTAGTAAAAGCCAGAGAGATTGAAGCAAAGTTAAGACAAGCCTCTAAATGGAAAACCCCAGGCCAAAAACCAGTACCTAACTTTTGGTTAAAAGTATTAACATCTTTGCACAGAGATTTAGCCATAAGTAAGAACTATTTATATGTGCAACCTGAACAGATACCAACCTGGCTAACAACAGAAAAAACAAGGGTCAATAATACCTTGTCAAAAGGCATTTTCATCGAATGCCTTTTTGTTGACACATAAACAGTGAACTTCCAAAACTCTGAACGGCCACTTCAGCAAATTTTTTCCCAGGGGAAAAAAAATCTTGGCCCTCATTGGGAGCTTGCCCTTTTCTCCACTGTAGTGCAATCTTGGAGTTAGTATATTTACTTAGGGGGGGTGTGGGAGACACAACTCCCCCCCCACTTCATTGGGTCTGACAGTTTGGTTTTTGGCTGGCCAAGCGAATGTTTTTCCCCTGGGAAAAGATTCGCTGAAGTGGCCATTCGGAGTTTTGAGATTTCACTGTTTATGTGTTGATGAAAAGGCATTTGATGAAAATGCCTTTCAACAAGGTAATATACACCCAAAAAACAAAGATCCTGTTTAAGACTGAGCCTGCAAGCTACCCTAAAAATTATAGACCAATAACTAGTTTTACGACAACTTATAAACTATACACAGCAATTGATGCTGACAGACTTTATAGTCATTTAGAAGAAAACTCAATTATAGCAGTAGAACAAAGGGGCAATAAAAGAAAGTCATATGGAACAAAAGATCATTTGTTGTTATTAAAGTCATAGTGGAGAACTGTAAAAAGGGGAAGAATCTAAGTATGGCATGGATTGACTACAAAAAAGACTAAGCCTGCAAGCTATCCTAAAAATTATAGACCAATAACTAGTTTTATGACAACTTATAAACTATACACAGCAATTGATGCCGACAGACTTTATAGTCATTTAGAAGAAAACTCAATTATAGCAGTAGAACAAAGGGGCAATAAAAGAAAGCCATAGGGAACAAAAGAGTGCTTAAAATGTACAAGATATACCCTACACTGACTGACTACATTACAGTGAACATGAAACAGTGGCAGACCACTTTGCAATTAAGCCATGATAAAGGACAGATTATTATCCCAGCGATTAAAATTCAAAGGGGGATATTCAGGGTCACTCTCTGTCACCACTGCTATTCTGCCTTGTGCTTAACCCATTAAGCTGTCTACTTAACAGATTAGGCCATGGCAATAATTTAGCTCCTAGAAAACAACAAAGTGTAAGGACTTCTCATCTTCTCTTTATGGATGATTAAAAACTATATAGCTCATGAGATGAGGAATTGAAAGCACAAATGCAAGTTGTCAAAACTTTTCAGATGATATAAGAATGTCATTTGGTCTTGATATAATGTGCAAAAGCAACCATTAAATCAGGAAAACTGCAGCACCAGGAAAACATCCATTTGGGAGAAGACTGAGATAAAAAAGAACTTGAGCAAGAGGGAGTATATAAATATTTGGGAATTGATAAAGGATCAACAATAAAACATGAACAGATGTGAATAAAACTTGGTAAGAAATACTTTAGAAGACTTAAATTAATCCTGAAAACAGTGTTGACATCTAGGAACAAAATCAAAGTTCTAAACCAATTTGCTCTTCCTGTCTTAATTTACAGTTTTGGAGTGACTGACTGGCCCCAAAATGTGTTGGACAGATTAGATAGGAAAACAAGAAGGATGCTTCATGTTTACCAAATGATTTCTAAAAATCAGTGCATATCAAGATTATATATTCCCCCTTCCGAAGGAGGAATGGGCCTCCTTGAATTCAATTGCACGTATAGATCTGCAATGGTGGGACTCCACACATATCTACTGACCTCATAAGACCCAAACAAAGTGAAAGTTTTGAAATATGAGGGGAATAAATCTAAGATGACTTCCCTGCTTAATATAGCAGATGCATATTGGCATCAAGCAGGAAAAGATATCAAATGAGAAGTAGATAAAAATCAGGAAGCAACTGAATGTGTCAAAAAAAGACTATAAGGTGAAGGGCCAGATGAGAAGGTAATAAATGTGGAAAATGCATAAATGTAGTTGCAAGTATAGAAAACTTCGGGAAGAACCTCATGTTGATCAAGAGTGAACACAGGAATTGTTAGGGAGAAGTGAATTCAAACCAAGAGATGAAAGGTTAATATTGGTAGCCCAAGATAGTGGGCTACATACATGCTGGTTTACAAAGTCCATTGAACATGGGGAAGAAACAGACAAATGTAGTTTTTTTGTAAAAACGAACTGGAAACAGTTGCACACCTTGTTGCTGATTATGACATACTAACGGCAGAAGGACTGTATACTGAAAGACATAATCAAGTGGCAAAACTGTTGCACTGGGGATTGTGCAAACATTATGGTATTGAAGTGGCTAAAAAACACTGGAAACATGAGCCACAAAGCATCATAGAAAATTGATGAAGTTTACATCACATGGGATCACCCATTACCAAAAGTTCAAAAAATAGATGCTAGAAAACTGGATATAGTGGTCCATGAAAAAAACACCACACACGCACACACACACACACACACACACACACACACACACACACACACACACACACACACACACACACACACACACTTGATTGCAGTGAGAACAGAATCCCTACCTATCTGAGTACACAGGCTACAGAAGTCAGTACTTTAAGCAAGCATCATGGCACAAGTCTGACTTTTACAAGGTTACAGGACACCTTATAGCAGATGACATCAGCAGGGCATACTGGAGAGAAGATGTTGGGAGGCCTGCACAGGTTTATAGCTTCATAGGAGGTTACTTGTCATTTACAAGCCTAGCTATGTAACAAGCTCAAGTACCCTTACTGAGCATAGTTAGATGGTCATTGTTAGCAGAGCAATTTTGTGATCAGCACTGACTGGCCCTGTCCATGAAAGACATAGAGGCCATCCCAGGGGAAAATTTACAATCACCCATCAAGGTTGCAGTTGAATAGGGTCATTGAGGAGGATTGCTTCACAAGCAGTGGGAGTCTATTACAGAGGTGTGTGAATTGCTGGGTGATATAGCTGCCTCCCCAGCATGTTGTGTTTATGTCACAGGCTATGTTGAGATCCCTGGAGCAAGTTATTCTTGTCCAATTTCATTTGCAGATGTCCAGCATTTCCAGTAAGGCAGAGTCTAAGGTTGCTTTGTAAGCCAGGCATAGGTCACCTCTCAGCAGCCTGCATGATATTGAGTACAGTGACAGGTCTTTCAGTCTTTCCATGTCTGTCATGTTTTAAAGGCCATGGATTCTCCTGGTCACAAACCTGTGTTTTCTCCAGTTTCTGCAGGTGTCTGGTGATAGACAGAAGGGAGATTGTACTCAATTAGTGGTCTGATAATGGTAGAGTACAGGGAAGCTATGACCTCCCTGGTCTTTGATGCAATGACCTTATTTATGAGGTGCACAATGTAGAATGTGTACCTCACCACTATGGACACATAGTGAGTGAAGTATAGATTGCTATCAACATGTGTTCCCAAGTCTCACAACACTGTGTTTGAGCTTAGAGGGGTGTTCGGTATATCGTAATTAGCAGGGGTACTTCATTGCCAAAGCTGATAATGACGCATTTTTTGCTTTAAGGTTCAGTCCGTGACTTTGTCACCAGTCATTTGTCTGTCATCCCTTTCTGTAATATGTTAACATAGTTGGGGGACTTTATATGGGGATGCACAAGCCAGTGCATTTCTTTGTGCTGGTCCCAAGCCCGGATAAATGGGGAGGGTTGCGTCATGTGGACAACAGTACAGATATACATACTAGATCAGGCGAGGCCCGGGTTAACAACAACTGTCACCAGTACTGTTAGCCAACAGGGTGCTGACAGAAATTGGGCTACTGTTGGCCGAAGGAGGAGAAGAGGAGTAAGGCATGCCCAAAGACAGGTAAAGGCTAGGACTGTGGTAGAGAGGTTCAGAACTTTGAATGTTGGCAATGTGACTGGTATAGGGAGAGAACTAGCTGATATGATGGACAGAAGAAAGGTTGATATATTGTGTGTGCAAGAGAACAGATGGAAGGGGACAGGGCTAGGTGTATAGGAGGCAGGTTCAAATTGTTTTATCATGGTGTGTATGAGAGGAAAAACGGTGTAGGGGTTATCCTGAAGGAACTGCTAAGATTGTTTTGGAGATGAAAAGAGTGTCAGATAGTGTGATGTTTATGAAGCTGGAAATTGATGGTGTAATTATGAATGTTGTTAGTGCATATGCTCCATAAGTTGGGTGTGTGATGGATGAGTAAGAAAAATTTTGGAATGAGTTGGATGAAGTGGTGATGACTGCACCCAAGGGTGAGAGAGTGGTGATTGGATCAGATTTCAATGGTCATGTTGGTGAAGGGAACAGAGGGGATGAGGAAGTGATGGGTAGGTATGGTGCTAAGCAAAGGAATGCAGAAGGTCAGATGGTAGTGGATTTTGCAAAAAGGATGGACATGGCTGTGGTGAATATATATTTTAACAAGAGAGATGAGCATAGGGTATCATACAAGAGTGGAGGGAGATGCACACAGGTGTATAATATCTTATGTAGAAGGGCCAGTCTGAAGGAGATTGGAGGCTGTAAAGTGGTGGCAGGGGAAAGTGTAGTTAGGCAGCATAGGATGGTGGTTTGTAGGATGACATTGGTGAGCAAGAAGAGGAGGATGGCAGCACCAAGGATCAAATGGTGAACATTGAAAAAGGGTAATTGTGAGGAGGAGTTCAGGGAAGAGTTAAGACAGGCACTGGGTGGCAGTGAAGTTACCAAATAGCTGGGTAACTACTGCAGAGCTAGTAAGGGAGATGGCTAGAAAGGTGGTTGTTGTGACATCTGGAAAGAGGAAGGAGGACAAGGAGACCTGGTGGTGGAATGAGGAAGTACAGGAGAGTATACAGAGAAAGAGGTTGACAAAGAAGAAGTGGGATTGTCAGAGAGATGAAGAACGTATGCAGAAGTATAAAGAGATGAGGTGCGTGACAAAGAGAGAGGTGGCAAAGGCTAAGGATAAGGCATATGAAGAGTTGTATGAAAGGTTGGACACTAAGGAAGAAGAAAAGTACCTGTACCAATTGGCTAGACAGAGGAACTGAGCTAGTAAAGATGTGCAGCTGGTAAGGGTGATAAAGGATAATGAGGGAAATGTACTCACAAGCGAGGAGAGTGTGTTGAGCAGATGGAAAGAATACTTTGAGGGGCTGATGAATGAAGGGAATGAGAGGGAGAGAAGGTTTGATGAAGTGTGGATAGTGATTCATGAAGTGCAGTGGATTAGCAAGGAGGAAGTAAGGATAGTTATGAAGAGGATGAAGAATGGAAAGGCTGTTGGTCCGGATGACATACCTGTGGAATCATGGAGGTGTTTAGGTGTAATGGCAATGTAGTTTTAACTAGATTATTTAATGAAATCTTGGAAAGTGAGAGGATGCCTGAGGAATGGAGAAAAAGTGTTTTGTTACCGATTTTTAAGAATAAGTGTGATTTGCAGAGCTGTAGCAACTACAGAGGGATTAAACTGATCAGTCACAGCATGAAGTCAACCTAGTGGAAGCTAGGTTAAGAAAGGAGGTGATGATTAGTGATCAGCAGTATGGTTTCATGCCAGGAAAGAGCACTACAGATGCAATGTTTGCTCTGAGAGTGTTGATGGAGAAGCACAGAGAAGGTCAGAAGGAGTTGCATTGCGTCTTTAAGGACTTAGAGAAAGCATGTGACAGGGTGCCTAGAGAGGAGTTGTGGTATTGTATGAGGAAGTCGGGACTGTCAGAGAAGTATTTAAGAGTGGTACAGGATTTGTGCAAAGGTAGTGTGACAGCGGTGAGGTCTGTGGTGGGAGTGACAGATGCGTTTAAGGTGGAGGTGGGATTACATCAGGGATCAGCTCTGAGCCCTTTCTTATTTGCAATGGTGATGGACAGGTTGACAGACAAGATCAGACAGGAGTCCCCATGGACTATAATGTTTTCAGATGACATTGTGACCAATAGTGAGAGTAGGGAACAGGTGGAGGAGACCCTGGAGAGGTGGAGCTATGTTCTAGAAAGAAGAGGAATGAAGGTCAGCATGACTAAGACAGAATATATGTGTGTGAATGAGAGGGAGGATAGAAGAATGGTGAGGATGCAGAGAGTAGAGGTGGTGAAGGTGGATGAGTTTAAGTACTTGGGATCAACAGTTCAGAGTAATGGTGAGTGTGGAAGAGAGGTGAAGAAGAGAGTACAGACAGGATGGAGTGGGTGGAGAAGAGTGTCAGGAGTGATTTGTCACAGATGAGTACCAGTAAGAGTGAAAGGGAAGGTCTACAAGAGGGTAGTGAGACCAGATATTCTATGTGGGTTGGAGACAGTGGCATTGACATAAAGGCAGGAGTCAGAGCTGACAGGGCAGAGTTAAAGATGTTAAGATTTGCACTGGGTTTGACGAAGGTGGATAGGATTAGGAATAAGTATATTAGAGGGTCAGCACAGGTTGGAAGGTTTAGAGACAAAGTCAGAGAGGCAAGATTACATTGGTTTGGACATGTGCTGAGGAGGAATGCTGAGTATATTGAGAAAAATATGCTAAGGATGAAGCTGCCAGGTAACAGGAAAAGAGGAAGGCCTAAGATAAGGTTTATGGATGTGGTGAGAGAGGACATGCAGGTGGTTGGTGTGACAGAGCAAGATGCAGAGGACAGGAAGAAATGGAAACAGTTGATCCGCTGTGGTGACCCTAATGGAAACAGCCGAAAGAAGAAGAGCAGATACACACTATACTACAGATTGCTAAAAGTAATCCTTGAAATATCCAATTATACAGATTACAGTTTACAACAGGACATTTTTGCCACTGGTATAGAGTTTTTAATTTAATTTAAATATTATTGAAGAAATAACAGTATTGTATAGCTGTGAATCATGGTATGTGAACCCAGAGCCTCTGACTACACATTAATATTGGACTCCTACAGTTGGTTTGTGCTACAGACTAATGCATTTATACTTGCATTTACAGTTGGGATATGCATGCTCAATTTGATACAACTCTATAAAAGACCAAAATAGCTATATTTAACTTTTAAAGCTACAATAACATGTCTTTTCTGCTGCATACATACCACTTGCTTCCCTCAGTCTCTCCAATCGAGAAACATGTTAAATAAAAACAAAGATTACAACACAGGAGGCTCAGATGCAAAGGTTTACTAGTGTACACCAGGAGGCAACGCATAAGTACAGAATTTTGTCTGACATGATACAGGAAGTATACAATTCTTATAATTTCTACTTTCTAGTTTGTGCCCACCTTTCTGACGTGGTTAGTCACAGGGCACCTACATCACTATGGTTCACAATATCCTATTCATAAAGATTGCTGATGTTATATATTTTAAAAAGTTTTCCCTTGGGAATAATACAGCCTTGCAAAGCATCTGGTCAGTTATAATGTCTTTCTGTAAATGTTACTTCTTCAAGGTTTCAGGCCTGCTTGAATACAATAGCTGGTTCAGTCTTGTAATACACCTCTTTGTTCTTCTTGCAACATTCTCCCAACAGCTGCGTCTTATCTCGATAACATTTACAAGGCCAATTGTCCCAAAGGAAGAAGAAGAAGATTTTCAATGCTTTATACATTTAGTTTCCTGACCCAGCAGATAATCATTAGTGAAAAACATAAGCTTGCTGAGCTGGCTACTGTCAGGGTCAGAGTTCAAATACACTGCAGTTCCAAAGCTTCAAGCAATTACATGTAAAATCATTCTTATTGCCATATTATTAATAGAATAAAATGCATTATATACTATTTGCTTTTTAACTAGCCCTTTATATATGTTCAAATACATATTTTTCTAACATTTTCCTCCCTTTTAATACTTTTTATTCTATTCTGAAATATAAACAATGTTATTTCGTCCCCTAGCCTTCTCCTTTAATGACTTTCAACTAGGTATGTCATTTAGTTTATACTTCGGAAAGAATTTCGTCTGAAATTAATTTCTCCAACTCAATGTCTTGGTACAAAGTTTCAGTTACAGATATATCAATAAAATCTTTGATTAATCTTTTCATGCAGGGAATCCCACAACATACACATGATCCTAATAGGAGTAGACCCACCAAATAGCAATCAGGATGTTCATTAGGATGGAACCCCACCCACCAAACAGATTCTGGAAAAAGTTCGTCAGTGGATTTGGGCCTGGTTTAGTCATGGCCGATACCTGCTGTATTACCTCTAGGTGATCATTAATTTCATGTTGATTGTCTGGTATAAACGCACAGCATTCTTCTTTGATAAGCACGCATACGGGCCTCACCTCTCGCCGCTAGGGTGAAATCAAGAGCCATTCGATTTTGTAGCACAACAGTTCTCATTGCATTCAGTTCATCAGTCACTAGTTCGAGAGCAGAAAAAGCTGCATTACTCATTACTTCGAGAAGTTTCGACAGCTTTCTCAACTCTCAGATCGATTTGACTGCTCCATATGCTGGAAGTATTCCAGCCCAGGATATAACACTGTCACTCAAGACCATATGAGTCAATTTTTCTCTATTCTTTACGGAATGATGGTATTTCCAACCAGCTTCGATTTGTCCCACTGGATTTACAGGTTTTCCAATTGGACCTTCAGGTTTCTGGGCTACATCGCTCACATTCCGTATCTTACCCAGAGGTAATTCTGCAGTATGTCTTATGGCCGGAACCAGATAACCCAAAAAACAACTGCTGGACCAATTCTCAGGTAGCCATTTGTATGCTTTTTTTCCACAAACAAAATAACAATTTTCTACTTTAGTACTGATGCGGGTTAATTCTGCATGAAACATTTTCTTGTCTATGATAGACAGTTGTTTATGTAAAACAGGATTTCTCTGCACTTCACTTAATGTTGTTTTCATTAAACTCAAATATGAATCATAATTCGTATTACAAACAGTGCCTCTGTCTTTAACTTTAATGTAAAATTTATAAGATATGGTTATATTACAGTTGCTCCAACCCACTTGAAGTGTATCATTTTTATAAAAACATACTATTCCCTTCTGTGTGATAGGCAAATACAATGCAATTTTGTCTTGTGATCTTACAGATACTGTATCAAAAAGTAAATTCTCCCAAGTCTCATTTATCCCCAAGGGGACAGCGGACATTAACAGTCCACCATATGCTGTTGGTATAGCAGTACAAACCCAGCAATTTGAAATGTTCATAGTCTCTACATATACACGCTTCATAGCTAGGTATGTGTTAAAGTTCGGATGCCAGTCTATACAGTTCATCACGTCTCTCCACTTTCACTTGTGTGGTTACATGCAGGAAAAACCACAACAAAAGGAAGGTTGTCATAATCATAGTCAATAAATGCATAGTCAACAAGATGATTAAACAACATCTCTGGGGTCGATCTGTATTTTTACTCGTTTTGCTCTTGGCTATCCTGCCTTTGTTGTGTATCAGTCACAAAATGTTTATCAAGTTGAAAATTCTTTACCAGTTTACAGTGCGTCAGATGGACCCAGGACGTCCTCTCAGCAACTTTGACTGCAGTAGGCATTGCCAACAGTACCTGGTACGGTCCTTCCCACGTTGGACTCACCCAATTCTTCCTCTTCGTAACCTTCAGCCACCGGGACCCCGGGTTGGCACTGCTTCCAACGGTCTGGTCTGTTTTTTATCTGAAAAAGAGTTCAACTGCAAAACAGCTTTATTTGTTAACAGTTTTCTCATGTAGTTAGCTAATGAGCTGTCAGCCTCTAGTTCTGCAGGCATGAGAGCTTTCCACTGCGCCACATAATATGCCCTTCTAAATATCATTTCAAAGGGAGTCAAACCCTTTACATTTGGAACTGTTCTCATGTTCAGCGGTGCCAAAGGCAAACAGCAAATCCAGTTTTTCTGTGTCTCGCTCACTAGCTTCCTCAATTTACTTTTTAAAATTCCATTGTACCTTTCCACCAGTCCAGCAGACTGTGGGTGGTAAGCACAATGATTTTTTAAGGAGATTCCAAAGAATCTCCCAAGTTGGTGGATCGTCTGATTAACAAAATGTGTCCCATTATCACTATAAATCCTTTCCGGTATGCCAAATCTAGGAATTATTTCTTTTACTAGGGCTTTTGCCACTGTTGCCTCATCCGGATTTTTAGTTGGAAAAGCTTCTACCCATTTAGAAAACATATCTATAATTACTAAACAGTATTTTTTCCCTTCACATTTACTCAATTCTACAAAATCCATACAAATAGTATGGAGCAGGATATGGTGGTTAGTAAAGGAAAACTTTCTCAAAGCAAACTTGGGTTTGAATACTTACTTATGTGCATGATGTTTGTTACAGATATATGACATGCTGCACAAAATTTTTGTATAATTTGTGAATCCGTATGTTTGGAATATTCGATTTACTAACTGTACCATTCCCCCTGTTGAGACATGGCACTGCCCATGGCTCAACAAAGCTATTCCTATCTCGAAATAAATTAGATGGCAATATTGTTTTTTCTCTTTGGAGACATACAGATCCATTTTCTAGAGGATTGCACATCGCTTTCTCCCATTTTTGCGCACCGAACCTCTCTTGCTTTTGTAGTTAGTGTCTGCATTGTTTTAACTTTTCAGATCTAAAATTGCTCAGAAGGTTTGTAAATCCTCGGTTAAAGAAAGTAAAGTTTCTGAGTCTGAGGGCTGCTTGCTTTGCAGCTGCATCAGCTTTGCATTTCCTTTTGAGTTCTATCCTGTTGTTTTTTGTATGGAGCCTGAAACATTTACAAATAGCTACTTTAGTTGGTAACTGAATAGAATCTACCAGGTTCAAAATAAGTTAAGCATGATTATCAGATTTTACCATTAGATGTTATCATTCCCCTGTTTTCCATTGTTGCGTTAAAACATGCACTGTGAGAAAGCATACTGACTGTATGAACGGGGCATATATATGTTCACATTTATCTTTCGCTAGGAGGGTGCTCTTCTGTGTTAAGTGCTATCAATTCTGCTACTTGAGCAGATAGGTTACTCTTGAAGGTTGGGCTTTTAAAGATTTCTGTATCTGTAACTACTGCATACCCCACTAGATTTTTTCCTAACAGGACCCCTTCTTTCTGCACGCAGCCATCCACGTAAATGTCACCTCGGCATCATCCAAGGGCATATCAGTGAGATCTTGTACGTGGGCAAGGTTATTTGCTCAATTTCACTTACTGCAGGCAACTCCAATAGGTGTGCCATCCACAGGGTTGGAAGTAACGTTGACGGGGTTTAATGTTGTACAACATTCAATTACCATATGAGGTTGGTACAAGTAGCGAGTCATTGACGGTTTTGTGATCAGCACTGACTGGCCCTGTCCATGAAAGACATAGAGGCCACCCCAGGGGAAAATTTACAATCACTCATCAAGGTTGCAGTTGAATAGGGTCATTGAGGAGGATTGCTTCACATGCAGTGGGAGTCTATTACAGAGGTGTGTCAATTGCTGGGTGATATAGCTGCCTCCCCAGCATGTTGTGTTTATGTCACAGGCTATGTTGAGATCCCTGGAGCAAGTTATTCTTGTCCAATTTCATTTGCAGATGTCCAGCATTTCCAGTAAGGCAGAGTCTAAGGTTGCTTTGTAAGCCAGGCATAGGTCACCTCTCAGCAGCCTGCATGATATTGAGTACAGTGACAGGTCTTTCAGTCTTTCCATGTCTGTCATGTTTTAAAGGCCATGGATTCTCCTGGTCACAAACCCGTGTTTTCTCCAGTTTCTGCAGGTGTCTGGTGATAGACAGAAGGGAGATTGTACTCAATTAGTGGTCTGATAAGGGTAGAGTACAGCGAAGCTATGACCTCCCTGGTCTTGGATGCAATGACCTTATTTATGAGGTGCGCAATGTAGAATGTGTGTCTCACCACTATGGACACATAGTGAGTGAAGTATAGATTGCTATCAACATGTGTTCCCAAGTCTCACAACACTGTGTTTGAGCTTAGAGGGGTGTTAGGTATATCGTAATTAGCAGGGGTACTTCCTTGCCAAAGCTGATAATGACACATTTTTTGCTTTAAGTTTCAGTCCATGAGTTTGTCACCAGTCATTTGTCTGTGAGCCCTTTCTGTAATATGTTAACATAGTTGGGGGACTTTATATGGGGATGCACAAGCCAGTGCATTTCTTTGTGCCGGTCCCAAGCCCGGATAAATGGGGAGGGTTGTGTCAGGAAGGGCATCTGGTGTAAAATTTTGCCAAATCATACATGCGGACAACAGTACAGATATACATACTAGATCAGTCGAGGCCCAGGTTAACAACAACCGTCACCAGTACTGTTAGCCAACAGGGTGCTGACAGAAATTGGGCTACTGTTGGCCAAAGGAGGAGAAGAGGAGTAAGGCATGCCCGAAGACAGGTAAAGGCCAGGACTGTGGTAGAGCGGTTCAGAACTTTGAGTGTTGGCAATATGACTGGTATAGGGAGAGAGCTAGCTGATATGATGGACAAAAGAAAGGTTGATATATTGTGTCTGCAAGAGACCAGATGGAAGGGGACAGGGCTAGGTGTATAGGAGGTGGGTTCAAATTGTTTTATCATCGTGTGGATGTGAGGAAAAATGGTGTAGGGGTTATCCTGAAGGAACTGCTAAGATTGTTTTGGAGGTGAAAAGAGTGACAGATAGAGTGATGTTTATTAAGCTGGAAACTGATGGTGCAATGATGAATGTTGTTAGTGCATATGCTCCACAAGTTGGGTGTGTGATGGATGAGAAATAAAAATTTTGGAATGAGTTGGATGAAGTGGTGATGACTGCACCCAAGGGTGAGAAAGTGGTGATTGGATCAGATTTCAATGGTCATGTTGGTGAAGGGAACAGAGGGGATGGGGAAGGGATGGGGAGGTATGGTGCTAAGCAAAGGAATGCAGAAGGTCAGATGGTAGTAGATTTTGCAAAAAGGATGGACATGGCTGTGGTGAATACGTATTTTAACAAGAGAGAGGAGCATAGGGTGACATACAAGAGTGGAGGGAGATGCACACAGGTGTATAATATCTTATGTAGAAGGGCCAGTCTGAAGGAGATTGGAGGCTGTAAAGTGGTGGCAGGGGAAAGTGTAGTTAGGCAGCATAGGATGGTGGTTTGTAGGATGACATGGCAAGAAGAGGAGGAGGGCAGCACCAAGGATCAAATGGTGAACATTGAAAAAGAGTAATTGTGAGGAGGAGTTCAGGGAAGAGTTAAGACAGGCACTGGGTGGCAGTGAAGAGTTACCGAATAGCTGGGTAACTACAGCAGAGCTAGTAAGGGAGATGGCTAGAAAGGTGGTTGTTGTGACATCTGGAAAGAGGAAGGAGGACAAGGAGACCTGGTGGTGGAATGAGGAAGTACAAGAGAGTATACAGAGAAAGAGGTTGACAAAGAAGAAGTGGGATTATCAAAGAGATGAAAAACATAGACAGGAGTATAAAGAGATGAGGTGCATGACAAAGATAGAGGTGGCAAAGGCTAAGGATAAGGCATATGAAGAGTTGTATGAAAGGTTGGACACTAAGGAAGGAGAAAAGTACCTGTACCAATTGGCTAGACAGAGGGACTGAGCTAGTAAAGATGTGCAGCAGGTAAGGGTGATAAAGGATAATGAGGGAAATGTACTCACAAGCGAGGAGAGTGTGTTGAGCAGATGGAAAGAATACTTTGAGGGGCTGATGAATGAAGAGAATGAGAGGGAGAGAAGGTTGGATGAAGTGTGGATAGTGATTCATGAAGTGCAGTGGATTAGCAAGGAGGAAGTAAGGATAGCTATGAAGAGGATGAGGAATGGAAAGACTGTTGGTCCGGGTGACATACCTGTGGAATCATAGAGGTGTTTAGGTGTAATGGCAATGTAGATTTTAACTAGATTATTTAATGAAATCTTGGAAAGTGAGAGGATGCCTGAGTAATGGAGAAAAAGTGTTTTGGTACCGATTTTTAAGAATAAGGGTGATTTGCAGAGCTGTAGCAACTACAGAGGGATTAAACTGATCAGTCACAGCATGAAGTTAATTTAGTGGAAGCTAGGTTAAGAAGGGAGGTGATGATTAGTGATCAGCAGTATGGTTTCATGCCAGGAAAGAGCACTACAGATTCAATGTTTGCTCTGAGAGTGTTGATGGAGAAGTGCAGAGAAGGTCAGAAGGAGTTGCATTGCGTCTTTAAGGACTTAGAGAAAGCATATGACAGAGTGCCTAGAGAGGAGTTGTGGTATTGTATGAGGAAGTCAGGACTGTCAGAGAAGTATGTAAGAGTGGTGCAGGATTTGTGCAAAGGTAGTGTGACAGCGGTGAGGTCTGCAGTGGGAGTGACAGATGCGTTTAAGGTGGAGGTGAGATTACATCAGGGATCAGCTCTGAGCCCTTTCTTATTTGCAATGGTGATGGACAGGTTGACAGACAAGATCAGACAGGAGTCCCCATGGACTATAATGTTTTCAGATGACATTGTGACCAATAGTGAGAGTAGGGAACAGGTGGAGGAGACCCTGGAGAGGTGGAGCTATGTTCTAGAAAGAAGAGGAATGAAGGTCAGCATGACTAAGACAGAATATATGTGTGTGAATGAGAGGGAGGATAGAAGAATGGTGAGGATGCAGAGAGTAGAGGTGGTGAAGGTGGATGAGTTTAAGTACTTGGGATCAACAGTTCAGAGTAATGGTGAGTGTGGAAGAGAGGTGAAGAAGAGAGTACAGACAGGATGGAGTGGGTGGAGAAGAGTGTCAGGAGTGATTTGTCACAGATGAGTACCAGTAAGAGTGAAAGGGAAGGTCTACAAGAGGGTAGTGAGACCAGATATTCTATGTGGGTTGGAGACAGTGGCATTGACATAAAGGCAGGAGTCAGAGCTGGACAGGGCAGAGTTAAAGATGTTAAGATTTGCACTGGGTTTGACGAAGGTGGATAGGATTAGGAATAAGTATATTAGAGGGTCAGCACAGGTTGGAAGGTTTAGAGACAAAGTCAGAGAGGCAAGATTACATTGGTTTGGACATGTGCTGAGGAGGAATGCTGAGTATATTGAGAAAAATATGCTAAGGATGAAGCTGCCAGGTAACAGGAAAAGAGGAAGGCCTAAGATAAGGTTTATGGATGTGGTGAGAGAGGACATGCAGGTGGTTGGCGTGACAGAGCAAGATGCGGGGCACAGGAAGAAATGGAAACAGATGATCTGCTGTGGTGACCCCTAATGGAAACAGCCGAAAGAAGAAGAAGAAGTTGGGGGACTTTATATAACTGCATCCATTTGACAGTCCTTTGCAAACATGGTAAGCCACAGGCCATCTACCTTTGCCTGGACTTCAGAGAAATAGTTTCCAAATAGTTGAGGGACCAGAAAAGATTCTTGTGGTATTCACTGCTAAGTGGTCTAGTGGTGGAGGTCCAGTTCCCAACTTGACAGTCTGTGTGTTCTGCCAGTGAGCCATTTGGCTATCCATCTACTAACGTATGGGTTAATCCCCAGAGAGGAGATTTTCTGTATGATACCTGAATGGGGGATACTGCCTTGGATAACTCAGCATAGGCATCCTGTTATCCCTCCTCCATGTCTTTGGAGTCAGTATCAAAGAAGTCCACTAGATTTAATAAGCAAGATCTACCCTTGATCAAACCAAGATGGGTTGGGTCAAGTATGTTGAAGGCCACGTGTGTCCCTGTGGATAATGCTCATGCTGATTCCTTTTCTAGCCTTACAGATAAGGCTATTTAGGCTTATGGGTTAATAGTTCCAGTTCTGCATGTGCAGTGCATACCACACATTTGATATTAATTTCTGTAGTGTAGGTGATATATGTGTGAAACAAGTACTGAGACACCAGGGTTGCAGTGCTTGGAGGGAGACAACAAATGGCTGCATTGTAAATATGTGACATGTTAGGGCCTTCAGTTTGTGATATTTTCACATGTAATTTCATGCCACAGATAAGAGGTGGACAGTAAACAGCAGTAATACATAATAATATTTACTTTTCCATAGTGGGGTGAGCAGTAGGTTTGCATTGATGGTTGGCAACATGTTTGCACATGTAAGATACACATTTTCAATACTTTCCATGTGTGTGCATAGTTAAGCAGTGCACAAACATGAGCCACATTACTAAAGGCTGAGAGTTAGTACTCAGTCTAGGAAACAGAGCTGCTGCTTAACTGATTCTGTGGCAGTAGGTGTAAATGCACTGACACATTTCTTTTTGAGCCCAGATGATACTGGGTTTGAACCCAGGTGTATCTAATACTTTTAAATAGTTTAAAATAAACAGTGATGATGCAATGACATTAATTCTTGTTAGTACATGTGTTGCTGTAGAGTAGCAGGGTTAAGTGAGATTTCACAGAGATAACCACAGCATTGTACCTTCACTCATTATCCCTTGGCACTGCTGTGCAATGTGAAACTCCACAGAAACACAGAGGCCAAAAAGTGAAGAGATCCGTTGCTTTTCTGCTATTCATGTGTGTTGTGTGTGATTCTATGTTTTGACCAGATTATAGGTGTTAAAATGGGTTAAGATAGAAAAGTGGTGAAATAGGGAGAAAGCAGGGGAAGACCAAAGGGGAAGCAATCCAGGAATGTGCAGGAGGGAGGTAGGAAAAAAACATAGCTATCCATTTCTTTAACAGCAGAAACCGATCATATGTGCAGAATATTAGCTGAATTTGGACCGTCACCTCCAGAGAGAGAGAGGGGTGACAACAATGTAATCATGTTGTATAGCCAATTGGACTGAATCAAGTGTGTCAAGAAGACATGTCTGTGAAATGGAGAGCTGTGTATGGGACAATTTTTTTGGGGACAGGTGCCCTTTTTTTTTTAATTCGGCAAGAGAGGACTGCTATGTAAGAGACATACATATGTGTGTGTCAGGTGAGTTGGGTAGATGAAGCAAATGCAAACAAACAAGGCAAGCAAGACAAGAGACAGGGATGGTGAGGGACACAAAAGGTTGTGAGAGGGAACAACCCAGGCTCATGCCCATTAAGCTTGGAGACAGTAAGAATTGAGTCCTCACCCACTAGACTGTCATCATTGTAACCTTACTCCAATAGTGGCTGAAGTGCTTGAAATCTTCTCCACCTATGTACTGTGAGGTAGAGCAGCATCTCCATCTGGTGTAGGTGTACACTAATGGTGTGACGCACAACCCTATCACCAACCCTGACATCTCCCTGCAGGTCATAATATTAGCACCTCTGCCACTGTTCCCAGAGGGTATCACTGCACTGGTTTCCTGGTAGTACTACCTGAGAGTACAGGTAGTGCAGGGCAGCAGAGGCAGTGCTGCCAAGTTGGCTCTCAGATGTGTTAGGCATCGGTGCTGGAGCTGGTGGAACAGGGGCAGGCTGATCCACTGGGGTTGGCCTACCTCACTGTGCTATGTAGCATTTAGTGATGTAGCAACATGGATGACATGGAGACATTTTGATGACACGTAATGGAAAATAAAAAAAAAGAGAGATAATGGTTGGAGTAAGAGAAAAAAAAAGATAAAATAGGTGACATACAATGCATTAACAGAATTATACAACTCTTTTATCTGATGTTTTGCATTTAAGTATATATACATCCTAACAGATAGTGGTATTGTATGAGGAAGTCGGGAGTGTCAGAGAAGTATGTAAGAGTGGTACAGGATATGTACGAGGGTAGTGTGTCAGTGGTGAGGTCTGCGGTGGGAGTGTCAGATGCTTTTAAGGTGGAGGTGGGATTACATCAAGAATTAGCTCTGAGCCCTTTCTTATTTGCAATGGTGATGGACAAGTTGACAGATGAGATCAGACAGGAGTCCCCGTGGACTATGATGTTTGCAGATGACATTATGATCTGTAGTGAGAGTAGGGAACAGGTGGAAGAGTCCCTGGAGAGGTGGATATATGCTCTAGAGAGAAGAGGAATGAAGGTCAGCAGGACTAAGACAGAATATATGTGTGTGAATGAGAGGGAGGATAGAGGCATGGTGAGGATGCAGAGAGTAGAGGTGACAAAGGTGAATGAGTTTAAGTACTTGGGATCAACTTTTCAGAGTAATGGTGAGTGTGGAAGAGAGGTGAAGAAGAGAGTACAGTCAGAATGGAGTGGGTGGAGAAGAGTGTCAGGAGTGATTTGTAACAGATGAGTACCAGTAATAGTGAAAGGGAAGGTCTACAAGAGGGTAGTGAGACCAGCTATGTTATATGGGTTGGAGACAGTGGCACTAACAAAAAGGCAGGAGTCAGAGCTTGACGTGGCAGAGCTGAAGATGTTAAGATTTGCACTGGGTGTGACGAGGATGAACAGGATTAGGAATAAGTATATTAGAGGGTCAGCCCAGGTTGGAAGGTTTGGAGACAAAGCCAGAGAGGCAAGATTACGTTGGTTTGGACATGTGCTGAGGAGGGATGCTGAGTATATTGGGAAAAAGATGCTAAGGATGAAGCTGCCAGGTAACAGGAAAAGAGGAAGGCCTAAGATAAGGTTTATGGATGTGGTGAGAGAGGACATGCAGGTGGTTGGTGTGACAGAGCAAGATGCAGAGGACAGAAAGAAATGGAAACAGTTGATCTGCTGTGGCGACCCCTAACAGGAGCAGCTGAAAGAAGAAGAACAGATACACACTATACTACAGATTGCTAAAAGTAATCCTTGAAATATCCAATTATACAGATTACAGTTTACAACAGGACATTTTTGCCACTGGTATTTAATTTAAATATTATTGAAGAAATAACAGTATTGTATAGCTGTGAATCATGGTATGTGAACCCAGAGCCTCTGACTACACATTAATATTGGACTCCTACACTTGGTTTGTGCTACAGACTAATGCATTTATACTTGCATTTACAGTTGGGATATGCATGCTCAATTTGATACAACTCTATAAAAGACCAAAAAAGCTATATTTAACTTTTAAAGCTACAATAACACTTCTTTTCTGCTGCATACATACCACTTGCTTCCCTCAGTCTCTCCAATCGAGAAACATAAGCCTCCCAATTGAACTCACATTTGGTGGGAGCTGGGGAAAGAACAAAAAAGAACAGAAAAGCATTATGCATACCAGTCTTGCCTATACTTAGCTTTCTATGTCTTACAAGAACTCTGTTATCGTCATGCACACACAGCTGTGGGATGTTCACAGTCTCAAACTCATACAACCAATGGTTGAGAGTATCCATTTTTCACCTGTATAGGTCAGTAAAATGATGGCTACACTGGTCTCCAGTGTGTGGGATACCAGTTTCACAGGATACAGCCTGAGCCACACTATTCCATGCCTCAGACTTGTACTGGGAGCCAACATAGTCATCCTGCAGAAACCTTTGGCTGTGGCACTTTACCAGGAGTCCAAAAAATATCCTGGAATCCTGGACATCCTATCTCTGTGTCCTAAATTTGGCACCTTCCTCTCTAATTCCAACTATGTCTACCAGCCAAACTAGAGCAATGGAAACTGATGCTTTTCCACCAATTCCACTTATCACATTTACGGGTAGTGTGCAAACCCAAGCAATGATGGCATCCCTGTTTGCACGATATTAAGCAGAGTGCAGTAGTGCCATGCAGGGATGAAATAAATGTTTGAAATTGGAAGGTTAATCTGACACTTGAACTTAGTTTGAGGGGGTGCCCACTGATGTAGCTTGTACTTTACATATATACTGAAAATTGGAAGGTACCTGTTAGATGAGTTAAGATGCAGACATTGCAGGCTTGTTTTAATTGAGCTACACAAGATTTGGCAACCAGCCCTGTTTTACTGTGACCTCCAGATCAATCTGAAGCATCTTCGACTTTAAAAGAAAAATAAGTATCTGTTTGCTCTGTTTTTGTACTTTGTTACGGTATTTTCACTGTATTTCTGTATATTTCGGCATTTTAACTATTTTTCCAGCTTTATTGTGCTTTGTTGCAGCTGTAGCATAGTATATATTCAGGTTTGCTGGATCTAGGACTGTGCTTTATCTGAGCACTAAAATCCAGCTATCATTTGTTGGAGAGGGCTCCCTTGCACCCTTGGGGCAGGAGACTACAGACAAGGACTCATCTGATTCAAGGTTATTGGACTAGGGCTCATTGTTGAGCTTTCCAGTTGGTTAACTGGTTTAAGATGATTTCTCTTAGCTGCTGTATAGGCCTTGTGTTCGCACAGGGTTTGCATTTGTTTTAACTGAGCTACACAAGATTTAATGACCAGCCATTGTTCTACTGTGACTTCCAGATCAATCTGAGGCATCTGCTGCTTTAAACAAAAAATAAGTACCTGTTTGCTGTGTTATTTGAACTTGTTTGTTATATTTTCATTGTTTTTCTGTATATTTCCACAATTGTAACTGTTTTTGATAACTTATTGCACTTTTTTCTAGCTATAGCATACTCTAGATTCAGGTTATTTGGATCTAGGTGTGTTTGTTTTATCTGAGCACTAAAATCCAGCTATCTTTTGCTGGAGAGGGCATGCTTAAACCCTTGTGGCAGGAAAGTACACTCAAGGTTGTTGGACCAGAGCTCAGTGTTGAGCTTTCTAATTAGTTAACTGGCTTAAAAAGATTTCTTTTAGCTGTTATATAAAGCCCCACATTTGTGCAGCTTTGCACTTGTTTTAACCAGGCTACACAAAATTTGGTGACCAGCCACTGTTCTACTGTGACCTCCAGATAAGTCTAAGGCACCTGCTGCTTCAAGTGAAAAATAAGTACCTGTTTGCTCTGTTTATTGCGCTTTTCTACTGTATTTTCACTCTATTTCTGTATATTTCTGCATTTTTAACTGTTTTTGCTGTTTTATTGTACTTTGTTCCAGCTATAGCGTAGCCTAGATTCATTTTTGTTGGATCTAGAACTGTCTTAACTGAGCACTAAAATCCAGCTATCTTTTGTTGTAGTGGCCCCCCTTGTACCCTTGAGTCAGGAGAGTGAAATCAAGGACCCATCTGTTTCAAGGTTGTTGGACCAGGGCTCAGTGTTGAGCTTTCCAGTTGGTTAATTGGTTTAAAAAAGGTTTCTCATAGCTGCTATATAAGCACCATGCTTGCATGGGTTTGTGCACTGTGCACCATTGTATATTATCATTCACTAACAGGCAATTACGGATACTCTTGGCAGTTATAGATGGAAACTTTTAAGCTAGTTAATTTTCCCTTTGTCAACTGTTTGTGCTCTATCAGAGGTGTCTCACATTTGTTACTCATTGCCATGAGAAACTTTCAGAGAAGTCTCTGTGGTATCACACAATTCCCACCCATTGAGCCTGTCAAAGTCTGGACATTTTTCACCTGTCCACCAACCTCACCTGGTCATTTCTGCCGTCTCTTTCTTACTGACCACAATATTGTACCCTGCACTATGGATGGGCAATTTCCCACCATTTCTCCAGCCAACCTGGTCAGCTTGGGCATCCTAAGACAATGCAGCAATTGTCTCTTGTACATGGACAACCAGCTTCTTCTAATTCACACAAATTCAATATATGAGAGATCCATCTATATTAAGAACTAGAATCCAGGCTCTCTCACTCACCAGTCAGTACACTGGACACAAAGCAGGTTGTCAGCCTACATTATTCATCTCATCCACCAACCACACCACCAACAGCTAAACCTGCATATGCAGTGGTTCTCACCATTAGCGTACCTACAGATCAGAGACCTCCCAAACACAAACATGCATCACATAATACACTCTCTGTAGACCACAGTACATATAAGAACGCATGCACCAGTGTCTTTCACCAAACAAGCCCATAAGGCATAACACTAAATCTAACATCCTAGTCATAGGTGACTCCATTGTATGACACACAGATGTTGTGATGTGAGAGACGTAGGCATCCAGGTTGATAGCAATCTCACTTTTGACCACCATGTTGCCTCCATTGTATGGAAGGCTTTCTACATGGCCCACCTCATAAATAAGGGTATTTAATCCAGGAACAAGGTGGTCATAACATCCCTGTACTCCTCCCTTATCAGACCTATTATCGAGTGCAATGCCCCCTTCAGTATGTATCTTGCCAAGCACATACAGCAGTTGGAGAGACCACAGAGGTTCCTGACCAGGAAAATCCAGGGCCTCAAACACCTATCCTATACAGATAGGCTAAATGCCCTGTCTCTCTACTCAGTCTCATACAGACTGCTCAGAGGTGACCTGCATCTGGCATGCAAGGCCATCTCAGACCCAGCATTGATGGAGTTGCTGCATATCCATAAGACAAACTCCACTTGAGCAACCCACATGCAAAGCCTTAACCTGGTCTGTGACATTAATAGAATGTGTTGGTGGGATAGATTTGTGTCCCAAAGAGTCCCCCATCTGTGGAATAGACTCTGTCTCCATGTCAAGCAGAGTACCTCTCTTTAAGTGGAATGTGGATGACTGGATGGGAAACAAAAAATACACAGCTAGGATCCCACCTGTGTCCCTGGTGGATGGAAGAAACAGGTGCTGACTTTGAGGGAAAAAGGGAAAGATTCTTGGCTAGGCTTATAAGGGTCTCCAGGCCAGTAGCCTAGTATCATCCTATGAATCTATGTCCCACTCACCAGGTTTGATAAGAAAAAGGTCATGGTTAGCTGCCTGCCAGGTGCTAGGATCTGACACATCACGCAAGCACTCAAGTCTATCAACAACAGAATTGTTATGACTCTGTCATAGTCCATGTTGGTGTGAATGACTTGAGCCATACCTCACTGGACTATGAATAGAGACATAACTGAGCTCTGTGATTATGTGTCCCAGGCAGGTATGTCCCAAGCCTTAAGCAGCATACTGCTTTCACCTAGGATGATGCCACAGTACAGACAGAAAATGACTGAATTCAACAACTATCTTAGTTTTCTGGTGTCATTCTATGGGGATCCAGTACCTGTCAGCCTGGGATGATATGGTCTATAGACCCTGATTCTTTGCCAGAGATGTCCTTCACCTGTCACCCCTAGGATTTCAGTTACTGGCTAAGGCTCTAGCCTCCCCCATACTGCCTGTTTTAGGCAAGGCCACAAGAACCAAATTCCTGATTTAAAAGTATCCTCAAAAAACAAACTCACAGTTACTCTGCTAAACGCTAGGAGTCTAAATCTAAAACTGCACTCCCTGTAAGCGGTCCTCACCTTAGAAGATGCTGACATCTGTGCAGTCACGGAGACATAGTTTAAGGCTGCAGAATGCACCCTGGCCATACTCAATTACAATGCCTTCCACATGTTTAGATCACTAAATGAGAGTGGGAGAACTAAAGGAGGTGGAGTATCAATATTCTTCAAAGAGAAATACACCTCGGAATTGGTTAAACAGAATGATTCCTTTGAATTACTCCAGGTACACTTGACCATAGACAAGACCCTTCTTCAAGTTATTGCTAGCTATAGGACCCCCTCCATGAACCAGGATACATACACTGCCTACATGTATCTACCTGAGTCGCTCAAGATACAACCAAACACCTTGATTATGGGAGACTTTAATTACCCATCCATAGACTGGGCAAACTGTACCTGTACTAATGCACTCGCCCAAAGGTTCTTGAACTTCATCAGCTCCAATGCCCTGGACTAATTGGTTGACACCTCACAAGGAGCTAAAACATTCTGGATCATGTGCTCACTAACATGGGTGGCCATTGCACCACCACAAGTGAGCGGCCCTCCCTGGTGACATCTGATCATAAGTCAGTCTCATTAGAAGTATCAATTACATCTGACCAACCCTTAGCACAAACTAGACTTAAAAACTTCTCCAAAGCCAATTACAACATATTACAAGAATATCTCCTGTCCCCACTGATAGCAAGAATACATATACCAGGATATACACTAATGCTTTGTATGAACAGCTGTACACTTGCATTGACTCAGCTGTACTGGACAAGATCAAAGTAAGATCTTCAAAAAAGAACAAACCTGCATGGTGGATATCCGCCATAAACATTTTATACAACAGGAGAAAAAAATTCCTGTCTAAGTGCAGGAAGGAACAGTCTCATAATTGGAAGCACTTTCTCCTCTGCTTAAATAAGCAAATAAGACACCTTGCAAAGCAATCTAAAGTTAATTATGAATCCAAATTAGCCTCCCTAGCAAAGGCTAACCATAAGGCATTCTTTATCTACATCCATAATATTAAAGGAAAAACCCAGATTTGCACAGAACTTGTTATTAATGGCACCAAATATACTGAACCCCTGAAAATAGCCAACCTGCTAGCAGATAGGTTCAGTGAGAACTTTTCTCCCTTGTCCCTGCCACATATATACCAAAGGATCCCTACCACTAGTGTTCCACCTGTTATCTCTAAAGAGCAAGTCTTAAATGCCCTTTCCAAAGCCAAAAACACAGCCTCTATGGGACCTGATAACATCTCTGGCTGTGTTCTTAATGAATTAAAACAGGAATTAGCTGCACCACTGGGCACTCTTTTCAACCACAGCCTAAAAACTGGTTATGTCCTTGGAAATGGAAAAAAAGCTACCATCATCCCTTTACATAAAGGGGGGTGCATCCATTGACCCCGGGAACTATGGACCCATAATCCTAACTAGCCTTATCTGCAAGGCCATGGAGAGAATCATCATGTACCCTATCAACAAAGATATAGGAGACCTCAAAACACTTGACCCCACCCTGTTTGGCTTCATTAAAGGGTGATCATTACTACTGAACTTGGCAGACTTCTTCAACATGGTCAGCAAACCCCTGCCAAAGGTAAATCTGTGCATATGGCTTAATTATACTTAGCCAAGGCCTTTGATACTATTCCCACTCAGGAATCATTCATAAAATCACTCAGCTGAGGGTATTGTCTATTGTATATCTCACCAACAGAACACCCAGTCAAACAGAGGGCTCAACAGTCAAAACAGGGGACTCAACCTCCACCAGCAGACCTGTAAGCAGTGGTGTCCCACATAGTTCAGTTCTTATTTAGGATCTACTTCTGGATGTACAGGCAAAAACAAAAGGTCTATGGCTGACAAAGTTAGCAGATGACCGCAAACTAGGAGCATTCATAGTGTCCTCAAGTGATGTCAACATCCTACAAGAAGGTTTTGCACAGACCAACGATTGTTGCCAAAGTCATAGGCTCAAACTACATGCAAAAAATGCATCATCATCCCCTTCGGCAAGGGTTGCATCCCTGCTGATTGCCATGTTAATAACAACACCTTAAACTCTCAATCTGTGGTGAGAGATTTGGGTACACAGATTAATAGCAACATTTCCTTTGACCACCATGTCTCTATCATCATAAGAAGGGCTTTCGACACTTGCCCATCTCATAAATAAGGGCATTGCTTCTAAAAAAAAAAGAAACAGGTCATAACCACCCTGTACTCTTCCCTCATCAGGCCAATAATAGAGTACAATGTTCCCTTTGGTGTGTACCTTACCAGGCACCTACAGCAATTGGAGAGACCTCAAAGATTTCTTACAAAGAAAATTCAAGGCCTTCAGCACATCGTATGTTGACAGACTGAAATCACTGTCTTTATACTCTGTGTTGTACAGACTACTCAGAGGAGATCTGTGACTTTCATTTAAAGCAATCTCAGATCCTGCTTTAATGGAAATGCTGTACATCCATATGTCAAATAATACTCGATGCATTCACTCTAGGGACCTTAACCTAGTATGTGACATCAACAAGACTTGATGGAGAGAGACAGATTCATCTCCCAAAGGTTACCTCTTCTCTGAAACAAACTTCCATTTCAAGTGCAGCAGAGCCCTTCACTGACCTTATTTAATTGTAATTTTAATGATTGGATGGAAAACCATAAATTCACCTTGGGCTATATCCTGCACCCCTCCTGGATAGGGGCAGTAGGTGTTGATTTAGCTCTGCTTGAGACATTAACACTCTAGGAAAAAGGGTTGGAAATCGGCTTGGCTTGTAAGGACCCCAGGACCATTAGCCTAGTAACCTCCTATGATCTTGTGCACTGAGGGCATAAATATAATGATCTGACACATTTGTTTTTGTTTTTATACACTGAGGAAAATTTATTTTTACAGTGTGGGATTCAAACCTAGGCATAAGGGACAAAACATTTTCTTTTCTTCAACAGCATTGATTTTCCATCTTTGCCACAATAGATGTGCTGATCAAACATAGTCTGGAATCATTCATAAATACGGGTGACATTTTGAGCTGTTACACATGTATGTGTGTGACCTGACAAGGTTATTGGATATAGATCCACTTGTGTATGTGTCTTATGTAATTCTGAAGCCTATGCAAGTCCAGATAGCAGAATTATACTTATAGAAATATAGCAGACAATATACCATCAGTCATATATCTGAAAACACAATAATGGTGTCTCATCCCTCATACATATAATTCATATCAGCTCCACTATCTAAAGTGTTATAAGTGAGAATGAATGTAATGGGAAGTGGAACAAGAGTATGGAATATCCTGTGCCAGTGTGACGGATCCACACAGTCTACCAGTTTTTGTTATGCCTCGAGCCACATATCACTGTGTATGTTTAATTATTGCTAGATTGATTATTGCTAGATCTGACATGCCACTACCTCACTATATGCTGCTAATATTGTAACAATACAATATGCTTAAGAGCAGGCCTTGCTCACTGATTACTGGTATTACTGAACTTTTATAAACCTATAAGTTGTTTATCAGCTGAAAAGATGTTTACCAGAATATGGGGATTTCAAGGAGGAACTATATCACAAGTTTGTGAGCTAACTGTTCTTTGAAAAAGGGAAATAAGGCACAAGACCAGACATTGCGAGACTTGTTTACAACTTAGGAAATTATCTGTAATTTTCTAAAATATTCCATCAACTCATGATGATCTTGTAATGTCATATTTTCTACAATATTCCATCAACTCATGATGAGCTTGTGATCAATATGTCATTAGTTGAACCTATTGACCCTGTTGTTTGTTCAAGACTATAAAAAACTCAAAGGCTAAAATGGAAATCATCATCATCCGGATTTGATCACAACACCAGCCTGAACTGAGCTTAGAGCCATTTTGCCAGTGTCCGCCTTGCCTTGACTGAACAGATAGCTGCACTGGATAGGATTGAGGTCTCCCTATCAGTGGCAAAGATGATTTTGTTTATGCATATGCTTGTAAGTACATGATCTATTAGTTCTTCTGTTTATTTAGTGTTTGTTTTACTGTTTATTTAGTAAGTTTTTGTTTAATAAATTGTTAAGTTTGAGCCTTGGTGTCTTGTGTCATTTCTAATCCTGTATTAACCTCAGACTTTAAAGTAATGGACTAGTTCATTTGGCACAGCGAGCAGGGTCTGAGGTTTGCAGTGGAAATGTCACAACAACCAATGTTTTTCCTTTAAAACATATAGGAATAACAAGAAGGATGCTGTGTCAGGCACCTCAAATAAGTTGGGCGTTGGTACTATGATGCCAGTATTGTTTGGGAAATGGAATACTCTTGCTAAGGTGTTGTCAAGTTTCACCCCCTCCTTCCCCAAAACCTTTGCAAGAAAGACCTAAGGCAGACCCTGATAGTCTGGCTAGAGCTTTATCGGAGCTAAAATTGGATGATAAGGGGAAAAAGGTGAAGGAAGGGGTGGGAGCAGCTGGATGGCTGTTCTTTGAGGCAATTCAGGAATTAGATAGAGATGTAAAGAAACTAAAAGAAATAATTCTACAGTTAGAAGAGCAATGTAAAGAACACACGCATACACACAGACTGGATAGAGATGCCTTGGAGAAGGCAAATATGGCACTTGTCAAAGTAGGAGAGGAAGCTGGACACTGGAAATCTAATTTTGACTTTAGATACTCGAATAATTCAACAGTGTAGACAACGAAATGGGAGAAGACTACGCCATCCGCCCTCAAGGCCTCAGGTTCGTGCTTTGTTGTGTAAGGCAGAGTTTGATCCCGAGAAGTGGGAAGGTGATCTCCCCTCAACTGATGAGGGTGATAGTGATTTTGAAATAGTAAATTCCCCATCAGTGGAGGCACGCCCAGTTATTGAGAAAAAGGGACAGTATACTGGGGGGGTGGCGCCACAACAATGGGTTGAGATGCAGAGTTATACACAAGCTGAATTATTAAATGTAATCCAAACCTATAAGCAAAAGCCAGGAGAAACTGTTTTAGCATGGTTTCTTCAGGTTTGGGATACGGGGGAGAAGCAGTGTCTCTAACTGCCAAAGAAATGCACCAATGTGCATGCTTGGTGTTTCTCCCACGTTTAAAGCAAATAGTAAACAATGTGAACCATGATGATCCCCAGGTGAATTCACTGGTGGTGTGGTTAGCCTTGGCTTTCCGAGCTACTTGGCCTGATGCTACAGCAGTAGCTGATAAACATAAACCTTGGAAAACCATAGTAGAGGCAATACAACAGTTAAGAGAAATGGCCATGTTGGCTACCATTTATTCATCGGAATTAAGGAATGGGGCATTAGTGCTTCCGAAAGGACCAGATGCACAAATTATGAATAGTAATATGAGGAGTAAATTGATCAAAAATGGACCACAGTGGCGGGAAGGGCAGCTGATGGCTGCCCTGGCAGGCTGTGTAGGTCAGCAGATATGGGATGTAATAGCCACTCTAAATCAAATGGCAGAACTAATGGAAGAAAGAGAACAGAGAAGAGCTAGAAAGGCAAATGCAGAGAAATCAAAAGATAAATCTGGTGAAAAAGTTACAAGAAAGCAAATGTTTCTAGATCTATTAAGGTGGGGGGGGGTAGAAGCTGCGGAAATAGATGCGGAAATAGATGGGATAGCTACTGAGGAATTATATAAAAAGTGGAAGCAAAAACAAAAGGAGAAAGGATCAAGCTCTACGGGTAAAAAGCAAGCCCCTACAAAAAGTCCAAACAGAAGTACCACTGAAGGGAAGGTAAGGTGGAATCAATTATATCCTGACATCCCTACTGATGAGGAACTAGCACAGTGGCAAAAAGGGGAGTTTAGTGATGAGAGAGATTGGGGAGAAAAGTAATGGAGAACCCCAGTTGAAAAAACAGATTGACTAGTAGGTGTGTCCCCAGTAGCTAGGGGTACAGTAAGAGCAATTACACCTGTGGACCGACACCCTTACGTACTCCTTACCATTTTTTGGAGGGGAGGGTCACAACATGTGATGGCTCTGGTAGACACCGGATCAGAAATAACCATTTTTGCAGGCAACCCCTGTAAATTTCATGGACAATATGTAGAGATTGATGGTTATGGAGGGGCAAAAACACTAGGTACCAAAACCAAGGTTAAGATAGCTTTTGGGGATGGTATTCCTATCTTCATTGAAGCAGTAATAGCTTCAGAACCTGAGCACATTTTAGGAATAGATGTGTTAAAGGGTAGAATGTTGGAAACCACTGTAGGGCCATTTAGGTTTGGAGTGCGGCATTGTTCAGTCAACGCCGTTAAGGCTGTAGTCCGAGGCAATGCTAAGTGGGAACCGCTTTATATTCCCACACCTAAAACAATAGTAAACTTCAAACAATATTGTATCCCAGGTGGGCATGCTGAGATCACTGAGACGATCCAGGAACTGCTTCGGGTTGGCATACTTGAACCAACAGTAAGTCCATTCAACAGTCCAGTATGGCCAGTAAAGAAATCTGATGGATCATGGTGGATGACTGTAGATTATCGAGGTCTAAACAAGGTGGCCCCACCCCTAGAGGCAGCTGTTCCAGACATTGTTACAATCGTGGAAAGATTATCTTCATTTGCTGGACCATATCATGCAGTTTTGGACTTAGCAAATGCCTTCTTCTCCATTCTGATAGCAGAAGAAAGCAGAGCCCAGTTTGCTTTTACCTGGGAGGGGAGGCAGTATACCGTCCAAGTGTTACCACAGGGATATCTGCACAGCCCTACCCTGTGTCATGGACTAGTGGCTAGAGACCTAGTGAAGTTACAGCTGGACAAAGTGACTATTTTCCATTACATTGATGACATCATGATTACTGGAGAAAAATCTGATTTGGATAGCGCACTAAAAACTGTCATTCAGCACCTTCAGAACAGAGGGTGGGCTAAAAATGAAAATAAAACACAACAAGGGACATCAGTAAAATTCCTTGGTATGATTTGGAATGGAGCTAAAGGGAAATTCCTGCAGCAGCACTAGAGAGTATTCAGAAAATTGCAATCCCAAAAATGAAACAGCAGGCACAGGCCTTCTTGGGAGCAATGGGCTTTTGGAGAGCATTTGTACCTCACCTCGGACTGATTTTGCGACCCATTCAATATGTAACAAGGAAAAAATGTGACTTTCAGTGGGTTCCCAAGCAGCAAACAGCTTTCAAGGGAGTGAAAAAGGCCCTACAGCAGAGTGTGGGGCTGGGCCCAGTTGAGCCACAGCAACCTTTTATCCTTGAAGTAACAGTTGCCAATAATGTTATGTCTTGGGGGCTGTGGCAGAAGGATGACACTGGGAAAAAGAGACCTTGGGGTTTTGGTCCAAATCCCTGACTGGAGCGCAGGTGAGATATAGCCCCCTTGAGCAGCATGTGCTAGCAGTGTATACAGCATTGATTCATGTGGAAGGAATAACTAAATAACAAACAGTAACAGTTAAGATAGACTACCCAATCCAGGGGTGGTTACGAGATAATAATTTAATGAAAACTCTAATAGCACAATCTTCGACTGTGCAGAAATGGAAGTGGTATTTAAAGGAAAGGGCCAGCATTATTCCTGGAGTATCTCAAGTACAACAACAGTTGGCTGGACTGGTAATTTTGGATGATGCTGATGCGACAGAGCAACAGCGACATGAGCTTCCAAAATCCCCAATCACTGAAGCATTACCATTTGATAATTTAGATGCAGGAAAACAAAAATATGCGTGGTTTACTGATGGTTCTGCTAAAATTGGATCAAATGGTAGGACTTGGACTGCGGTGGCTTATTGCCCACGAACAGAAACTGTGTTATTTGATGAAGGCACTGCCAGTTCAAAGAATCAGGCAGAATTACGAGCTGTTGCCCTGGTCATCAATAGTTTATTGCCTGGAGATGGAGTGTACATCTATACTGACAACTGGGCAGTTTTTAAGGGACTAACAACCTGGTTAACTGCCTGGCAACAACAGAATTGGAAGATCCATGGCAGACCTCTATGGGGAGGTTCAGAAGACTGGCAATGAATTTGGGAAAAAGCTCAACAATGCAAAATCAGTGTTGGACATGTAGATGCCCATGCATCACTTGTAACAAATGAAAGAAGGCATAACCAGCAGGTAGATAAGATGGCCGCAGTACATATTGCTGAAGAGAAAGCCGAAAGTGCTAGCATGGCAAGATGGGCCCATGATCAGAGTGGGCACTTGGGAAGAGATGCAACAATAGAATTGGCACGAAAGCATGGTATGCAGTTGAATAAGGAAATAACTACAGATGTTATAAAACAGTGTGAAATCTGTCAAAGAAATAAACAAAAGCAACTGCATGCAGAAGCATGTGGTCACATTCATCGAGGCAGTCGTCCAGCACAAATCTGGCAAATAGACTTTATTGGTCCTTTACCACTGGATCAAAATCAGCAATATTGCCTAACGATGGTGGACACTTATTCAGGATTACTAATGGTGTCCCCATGCAAAAAGGCAAACCAGCAAGCAGTATTAAAAGGATTAAATAAATTATGTGTGACATATGGGATTCCCAGTGAAATCCAAATTGACCAAGGCAGCCACTTTACCGGAGCAGAGGTTCAAGAATGGGCAAAGGAAAATGGAGTTCGATGGGTGCTGCATATCCCATATCATCCTCAGGCTGCTGGTTTGATTGAAAGGTATAATGGGCTCCTTAAAGAACAAATCCAAAAGAATACAAATGATGGAACATTACAAGGCTGGGCAAAGGTATTAGAATTAGCTGTGAGCCAGCTGAATAATAAGCCTCAAAAGTATCAAGGAACCCCTTTGCAAATGCATATGAATGACATTCGGTCCAACTGTTGTATTTTAAAACTAGAAAAGCTGAACCCAAATGCCATATATCCTCTTTTGACAAATACTGATCAAACTCGGTTCTGGCTATGTGCATTGACTGAACAAAGAGTGCCAGCACAAAATACAGTATTAGTTGAGACAGGTTGGAAACTCTTTTTCCCAGAAAATTGGCACTGGGGGCAATAAGGACTATTAGGAGAAAGTTGGGAGGTTTTTACATTATGGGAGGCAGAACAAGAAGTGAAAGTAAAGACTATCAATTTAGATAACAAGACACAGATGATTCGAAAAGGACAACCTTTAGTAGAAATTTGTATGCGTCAAGATGCTGTTATTTTATTACAAGACTGTGATACTAAATCAAGCAAATGGCTGGGAATTAAAGTTATAGTGACCACACCTAATCAGCCAAATGAACATGGGACTGTGATTTGTGATGGACCTGGTGATACTGTTTTAGTATTACTTGATTCCGCTAAACAACCATTGTACTTTCCTCTCCATAGATTATTGCAACTGTTTGGGAAGGTGCCAACCTTTTCCGACAACAACATTTAGATAGGCCATATTACTGTCTTGATCCTATCCCTCTATTCAAAGAGGAAGATGTCACAAATTTAATGGCGGATTGTGACTTTTATTGGAAATTGGGAGGTGATCTATATGCGGTGACACCTAAACCTGCCTTAACTTGGAACATCACTCAGATGGAGAACATTACAACTGTATGTAGACTGAACTGTGATAGACATCCTGAAAAATGTGTTTCCAACCCTTTTGGAGGTTTGTACCAATGGCTAAATGAATCAGAATTTCCACTAGCCAAGTCTCCATTAGATTCCTCCTGCATAGCTGAATTTCAAAGGGAAAATGACACCGCGGAAACCCTATCTCCAAGTTTGGAGATATATGCCATGGACAATAGTTCAACTGTATTTGATGGTTTGGGACATGTGGTAAGGTATACAAGAGGATGTAAAACTGTAAGTAGTGCTAGAATTATACAACGTATTAAAATGATAGTTAACATAACAGCAGTTGATATTACTACCCGGTATCCACATTGTAAAATTGTACAATTATGGCCGGTTAATTCCTTGCATATCAAATACAGACATTACAAATATAAAAGGAATAAACGTGATGTTACAGGTATTCTTGGTACTGCACTAGGTGTATTCGGAACAGGAAATGGATTCCTAAACAGTGTAGATATAGATACCCTACGTAGCAAATTGAGCCGTTTGGGCGCTGACCTAAATATGGCCTTTAAGCTACTAGCAGATCATGATCCCGAACTAGGACAAAGAACTGTAGACAGTATTTTAACTCAAACTGTCTTGTGGAGGTGGATTGAACATACAAATACATATACAGAACAGATTTTAAATAACCTCACAGCAGAAGCAAATCAGACCTTTTGTATCTTATCACAGTTGACTGCCAACCAGCAATATTTGCAATTCACTCAAACTTGGGGGGGGGCTAAAAAGGCAGCCCATTGGCAAAAGGAACTGCAATTATATCATTGGTTAAAGCCAATAGATTTTGCATGTGAAAACAAATCTTATATACTGATTTTTGACTATCTTGCTAGTAAAAAAGGAACAAAGCAGGCCTGTCCATTTGTTACATTGCCCTTGCAATTTGGAAATAATTGGTGGTTACCTCAAATTGAGTCTACTTTGATTGATTATAGTGATGTACCCATTGATTTGGCAGGATGTGAGACCTTGCCCCATGGGTGGGTATGCATGATGGTGAAAAGGAAGCCTCACCCATGCTTACATAATGGAACTGGGGAATGCACCTGGCATAGGTATGTAGTAAATGGTACAGACATCTACCAACTAAATGATACCACTGTTTGTGTGATATCCTCCTGTAAATTAGCCTAGAGTGATGGGATAATCACAAACGGTGGAGCATACAGTAAAAGTAATATCCATGCAATTATTGATTTTGTACTGGGGAACCTATTAGACTGACTAGATGGATGGACATCACATTTAATGCTAGCACAGAACCATTACACACTTTTTGGTGGCCATCTCTAGTCCACCCGGACGTTCAACAGATTAAGCAGGAAGGACAAATAGTGTTGCAACTTTTAAATAAAACACTAAATGATGCGCATCAAACAGTGATTAAAATGATTAAAGACAAAGGTACCATTGCAAAAATTGCAAATGAAATACAGAACATAACTGTTTCGCATTGGTATGATATTTTTATGTGGTCATCTAAAGCTTCAGTGTGGTTTAATTTGTTATTGCACCCTTTACTTTTGACAGCAATAGTGTCAGTGTTATTTTGCTTAATATCATGCTGCATTTACTACAAGGTAATGAAAAGATACAAATTGATCCTGTCAGTTTTAACTCTTATAAGGGATACAGAGCGTACATTGCTCGATGCAAGGGGTGGCCTGTGACGGATCCACACAGTCTACCAGTTTTTATTATGCCTCAAGCCACATATCACTGCGTATGCTTAATTATTGCTAGATTGATTATTGCCAGATCTGACATGCCACTACCTCACTATATGCTGCTAATATTGTAACAATACAATATGTTTAAGAGCAGGTGTTGCTCACTGATTACTAGTATTACTGAACTTTTGTTAACCTTTAAGTTGTTTATCAGATTAAAAGATGTTTACCAGAATATGGGGATTCCAAGGAGGAACTATATCACAAGTTTGTGAGCTAACTGTTCTTTGAAAAAGGGAAGTAAGGCACAAGACCAGACATTACAAGACTTGTTTACAACTTAGGAAATGATCTGTAATTTTCTAAAATATTCCATCAACTCATGATGATCTTGTAATGTCATATTTTCTACAATATTCCATCAACTCATGATGAGCTTGTGATCAATATGTCATTAGTTGAACCTATTGACCCTGTTGTTTGTTCAAGACTATAAAAAGCTCAACGGCTAAAATGGAAATCATCATCATCCAGATTTGATCACAGCACCAGCCTGAACTGAGCTTAGAGCCATTTTGCCAGTGTTGGCCTTGCCTTGACCGAACAGATAGCTGCACTGGATAGGATTGAGGTCTCCCATCAGTGGCAAAGATTATTTTGTTTATGCATATGCTTGTAAGTACATGATCTATTAGTTCTTCTGTTTATTTAGTATTTGTTTTACTGTTTATTTAGTAAGTTTTTGTTTAATAAATTGTTAAGTTTGAGCCCTGGTGTCTTGTGTCATTTCTAATCCTGTAATAGCCTCAGACTTTAAAGTAACGGACTAGTTCAACCAGGACCTAGGACCATGTGTATGGCAGTCCTACACTTACACCTATTGTCACAAGAATGTTGAAATAACAATTGTCTATTTTTCAGTTCATTGTTATAAACTGCACTGTTACAACAGTAAAAACAGGTTGCACATCCTGTATTAGAAACCTGGACCATCTGTACTCCAACCCTACATTTACAACTGTTGCCACAGGACTAGTAACATGATATTTTCTAATTTCTCAATCATTCTTAAGGTCTCTGTGTTAACTGCTGCATGTGGTAAACAACAGAATTAATTGAATGTATCCGGTTTCAATTATTTGTTGCCTGAGTCCTGTATGGAGGTGTTGGGAAATCTTGCTAGCAGTTGCGCAATGCCACACAATGCCTCTAAGTGCAGTTGCATAACGGTAAACAAAAATTGTAACAATGTATTCTCTTTGTCCTTTGCCCTTTTACAGACACCCTGTTTGCAGGTGTTCTGCGGATGTTCTGCCTGCTCCCTGGGTGACTCACTAGTCCAGTTTACACACTGATGCTCTTCATGCAAACTAGATAAGCACAGCCAAAACTTGGCATTCAATTTCTCTGTTTCCCGTGTTTGCGCTAAGCTACTCATTGCAAAAACACTGCCATCCCCCCCAAAAAAGGAAAAAAAAGTTGAAATAAGAGACAGCAATCTATGACATACGCACTAAAAAATGCTAGTACACACAACATATTTCTACATAGGTCTGGATTTGAACTTCCACTCCAATGAACCTTCAGAACACACTAAGGGAGCCTTATCCCTCTTTGCCACACAAACACCTTTGCAGCAAGGAACTGAAATCATTCTGCATACAACTGCCATACAAACACCTTTGCAGCAAGGAACTGAAATCATTCTGCACACAACCAACTGCAACATCATCTACAGTAATATGACATCATATAAGCGTTATTTGTACATTTATTCATTTTGGATGTAATGCACTAAGTGATCACACAACCAGCTATGAGTACTGCTTGCAAATATACAGCTCTGTCTTACCTGTCTGTGATTGTTGCTCATTCTTCTCTTATCTGACCAATTATCTGAGACATGCAGTTTGTGTTAGACGGAGGGTATTCTTAGCGTGTTAACTATAGTACATTAAGGTAGAATAATAGGCCTAAAAATGGAGAGTCAGACCTGTGTTTTCATGTATGCATTTAGTTTCAGGAAAGACAGTTCAGTAGTAAGGAAAATACAATCTTGCTGGCTAAGTATGTGATGTGCAGAAATAATAGTTTCAAGGGAAAGCTGCAGAATGTTCCTTTCACAAGGTAAAAAATATGTATAGTTGTAATGGAATGCTAGATAAAGAATAGACAGTTAGGCACTGTGAGGCACATACAAGACAAGGCTTGAATGTGCATTTAAAGTGTTTATTTTCAGAAAAAAACAAAAAAAGAATATATATATATATATAGATATATATATATATATATATATATATATATATATATATATATATATATATATATACTTGTTTTCCCGCCTTTCTAATCTAGTATAGTCCAGTTTTCAGGTTAGTGCTGAATTCAAGGCTGTGTTACAAGTTTCTGTGTTTGCCCATACCTTACTTGGATAGAAGGAAGTTTCTCTGTTCACTGTGAGAGAGGGAGCTTTGAGCATCCTATCTGTCCCCGGAGTAGTGGTTTCAGTCCAGAAATTAGCAGTTTATTGGCCATTTTGGGCTAATTTCTCTCTCTTTCATTTCCCTGCTATAAAACCCCCATTTGCAAGGTTTTTGTGCTAGTATACAGCTCAGCAAGCTCCTGCCTGGTGCCCTGCAGAGTTCTACAGCAGCAGAGAGACAAAAGAGAGATGTTGGAGTGATTAAGTATCATTTTTCTGCATTTTCTTGCTGCCTTTAGCTAATTCCGCCTAAAACGCAGATTTTCTAGAGTTTCTGTGATTTAAAAAGCTTTTTTCGGCTACATAATGTACTTATTTTACTGCCTGCACTTTAACAAAGTTGTTTTTGTGTTTAAATTACCTTTTTAACTGTTGTAGGCTACACACTCAAGTGTGATACCCATTTCTGTGCATTTAAAGTGTTTTTTTTTTATTGTATCTGCTTTATTTTCTGAAATAAAATACTTGTTTTCCCACCTTTCTAAGCTAGTATAGTCCAGTTTTCAGGTTAGTGCTGAATTCAGGGCTGTGTTGCAAGTTTCTGTGTTTGCCCATACCTTACTTGGATTGAAGGAAGTTTCTCTGTTCACTGTGAGAGAGGGAGCTTTGAGCAGCCTACCTGTCCCTGGAAGAGTGGTTACAGCCCAGAAATTAGTAGTTTATTGGCCATTTTGGGCTAATTTCTATCTCTTTCATTTCCCTGCTATAAAACCCACATTTGCAAAGTGTTGTGTGCCGGGCAGCAACGGTTAGCTAGGGTATAACTATTCCCAGCTCCCCAAAGTCTACTCTTCAATTTGACCCTTAGAACTAGACAAACTTTCAACGTAAGCACTCAAACCATTCACTTTTCATACCAGCACTTGCTAAAAACTCATAGCAAGCACTAATAAACCTTAGCACTAGACCCCCCTATACTTTAGAGAAGGACAAGGCTCTCTATTCGACCTTACTAGCCAATCAGTAAAACAGTTCACTGTACCTATCTAGGCATGTCCAAAGGGCAGTTTCAGGTGTACTCTCCTGTCTAACTGGTGAATCTGGGCATTTTGAGGCAATGTTACAATTGCCTCATGTACACAGACAACACTCGCCTCCTTCCACCAAACACTAATACATGCGAGAGATGCAATTATACAGCCAAACTGGAGGCTAAGCTCTCTCAACCCAAGACTGGACCAGGTAGTCAAGAGGAGAAGGGAATTACTTGCATCACACCACCAGTCTCACACAGACCTATGAAACCAGCACTGGCAAAAAACACACATAAATACATAAAAACATACTCGGAGGCTCTAAATAAAAATCTGAAGAAGCAACAGAGACCTCCAAAGCAGACATCCAAGCAACCTCCACCCCTCAATACAAACCATGAAACACATACTTCACAAAACCAGTGTAGCACACAATCACAGCCCTTAAGGCAAAATAACATATCCAACACACTAGTAATAGGTGACTCTATAGTCAGGCACACTGACATCCCACTCATTAGGCTGAACATGGAGAGGGTTACTCTTAGCTGCATGTCGGGTGCCAGGATCCGCCACATAACACAAGCACTCAGGTCACTCCAGAACAAGTACAAATATGACTCTGTCATTGTCCATGTTGGTGGGAATGACCTGAGCTGTTACCTCCTTGGACTACATGAAAAGGGACATGGAGGAGCCCTCTGATCACGTAGCCCAGGCAGGTATGACCCTGACCCTGAGCAGCATCCTGCCCTCACCAAGAATGATACCACGGTTTAGAAAAAAATGATCAATTTCGACAACTGGCTAAGCTTTTGGTGTCATTTAAAGAGGATCCAGTGTCTGTCAGCCTGGGATGACATGCTTGACAAGCCATGCTGCTTTGCAAGAGATGGCTTGCATCTGTCACCCTTAGGCTTTTGAATACTGGCCAAGGCTCTTGCCACCCCCATAGTGCCATTTTTAGGCAAGGCTCAAAAGATAAACCCACCGCCATAACTAGCACAAGTAACAAAAATTTAGGGTAATGCTACTCAATGCCAGATGTCTAAACCTCAAAATGCATGCACTTGAGGCACTCCTCAGTATGGAGAAAATCGATATATGTGCAGTAACAGAAACCTGGTTTAAGGCTCACAGAGCACCCCAACAGTACCAGGCTACAACTCATACCATACATTTCGGCCACAAAACCCAGACTGAAATACAAAAGTTAGGGGAGAATCCATATTCATCAAGGATACCCACACCTCCAGGTTAGTGGCACAGCACAATGCTACAGAGATCATCCACGTGCAACTAACAATGGGCAAAACTGCTATTCAAATTATAGCTTGCTACAGATCACCCACCATGTCTCAGGACCCCCACTCCACATTCCTGCAAACAATGGGAAACATAAAGGTCCTACCAAACACCCTGATATTGGGTGATTTCAATTACCCAAACATTAACTGGGAGAACTACTCAAGTACAAACTCCCTTGCCCAACAGTTTCTAGAATTTATAAACTCAAATGCCCTGGATCAACTGGTCAACACCCCAACCAGAGGTGAAAACATATTGGACCTGGTGATTACCAATATGTGCGACCAGTGTTCCACACCGGTGATCAACCCCTTGCTGGTTAGATCTGACCATAAACTAATCACTCTGGATATCCACATTCTGCCACCACCCCCGGTCAAAGAAACCAGTGTGAAAAACTTTCAAAAAGCAAACTTCACGTTACTTAAGACCGAGGTGGGAAGTTTCAAAGCCCCCATGCTAAAGGATAACGCTGTCCAAGCTGCAAAATCCTTTACTAATGCACTCTATGAGCACCTACAAGAATGCATGGATTGTGCTATCCCAAACAAAACCAAGACTCACTCCTCCAAGAAAAGGAAACCAGTCTGGTGGACCCCTGCCATAAACAAGCTATACAATAGAAGGAGGAAACTAGTACAGAAAAGAGTAAAATCCCAAGAAGGGAAAACATCCCTGATCAGTATCAGCAAGAAACTGCGTTTCTTCATAAAATAATCTAAGGCTAGCTTCGAAAGAAAAATTGCCATGGACTCCAAAGATAACCACAAGGCATTCTTTAGCTATGTCAAGAATCTAAGTAGCAATTCTCAAATCTGCTTGGAGTTAGTGCAGAATGGCACAAAATACACTGAACCAACCGATATAGCCAACATCCTGGCAGACAGGTTCAGTGCAAACTTCACTACCCCCCTCACCCCCAGAAGGGCCCATAACTTTACCAGAAGAATGTAGTGCCCCTGAAATCACAGACACTCAGGTTAGAACAGCCCTCTCCAAAGCCAAAAACACAGCATCAATGGGACCAGACGGTGTCCCAGGCTGCATCCTACATGAGCTCAAAGATGAACTAACCCCTCACCTAAGCACACTGTTTAAACTCAGCCTCTCCACAGGCTACATGCCCAGAGAGTGGTGCACAGCAATGGTTATTCCACTCCACAAAGGTAGAGCCACAACAGACCCCAGGAACTATCACCCTATAAGCCTGACTAGCTTGGTCTGCAAAGCTATGGAGTGCATCATCATGGATCTCATTAACAGAGACACTGGAAAACTCCAAACACTGGACCCTACCCAGTTTGACTTTGTTAAGGGCAGATCGTGCCTCCTAAACCTGGTGGACTTCTTTGAGACAGTTACCAAGGCTATATATGAGGGAAAGGTGGTCCACACAGCCTACCTAGACCTTGCAAAGACCTTCGACACCATTCCCCACTCAGGTATTATAGACAAGCTCACCAGCCTGAACATAAACCCCTACATCACAAGATGGGTTGCCAACTGGCTCATGGACAGAACCCACATGATCAGAGTTGTGGGAACTAGGTCTGATTCTAAACCGATTACAAGTGGTGTTCCCCAGGGGTCAGTCCTAGAACCCCTCCCGTTCAGCATATATTTCTCAGAGGTACAGGCAAGCACAGGAGGACTATGGCTGACCAAGTTCACAGACAACTGCAAACTAGGGGCTATAATTGACTCTCCGGCTAACACAGACATTCTCGAAAAGGGTCTCACTGAGACAGAAACCTGGTGTCAAAAACCATGGCCTCAAGCTAAATGCCAAAAAGTGCATAGTCATACCCTTTGGAAAAAACAAAGTACCCACAAACTTCCACATAGGTGGTAGCCCCCTTAATATGGAAGATGTAATAAGGGATCTGGGGACCCAAGTAGATAGAAACCTCTCCTTTGATAATCACATTGCCAAAGTGGTTAGAAAATCCTTCTATGTGGCCCACCTAATCACAAAAGGGTTTGCATCCAGATCGAAAGAGGTCATTGGGCCCCTCTATGCATCACTCATCAGACCCATCATAGAGTACAATGCCCCATTTGGGCTGTACCTTACAAGACACCTGCAACAACTGGAAATACCACAGAAGTACTTCAGCAAGAGGATCACTGGCCTCAAGCAGATGCCCTATGCAGCTTGACTGAAGAAACTCCAGCTGTACTCAGTTGCATACCACCTACTCAGAGGTGATCTCTGCCTGACATACAAGGCCATGTCCAACCCAGAATTGATGGACATGCACCACCTAAAGAAAACCATATCCCCTCAAGACACATGCTCCAGGGATCTAAACCTCACCACAACAATAAATAGGATGTGCTGGAGGGATACATTAATGTCCCAGATAATTCCCATGCTCTGAAACAAGATTCCAATCTACATTAGGCAAAGCTCCATGCTAACCCTCTTCAAGAGAAGCCTTGATGACTGGATAACTTCAATGGCTCTGCTGGACAGAGGCACAGGAAACTAATCTAAGGGGCAGCAAATGCCAACACATTCCAGCTAGGCTTATAAATGCCTTAGGGCAGATAGCCTAGTACCTACCTATGAACCTATGAAAACCAAGGCTAAACAGGTATATA